>NC_036840.1:33664594-33684989 GCF_002910315.2 Salvelinus sp. IW2-2015
GGTATATCAGGATGAGGAAGGAATACTCTACAACTGGTTGGGTATACAGGATGAGGAAGGAATACTCTACAACTGGTTGGGTATATCAGGATGAGGAAGGAATACTCTACAACTGGTTGGGTATATCAGGATGAGGAAGGAATACTCTACAACTGGTTGGGGATATTCAGGATGAGAAGGAATACTCTACAACTGGTTGGGTTATATCAGGATGAGGAAGGAATACTCTACAACTGGTTGGGTATATCAGGATGAGGAAGGAATACTCTACAACTGGTTGGGTTATATCCAGGAATATCAGGATGAGGAAGGAATACTCTACAACTGGTTGGGTATATCAGGATGAGGAAGGAATACTCTACAACTGGTTGGGGTATATCAGGATGAGGTAAGACAGTGTTGAAGTGCTTCAGGTATAATCAGTGGTTGCAACTTTGGTTTTAGAAGTGTATTATCCAGTAGGATAGAAACTCCAAACAGCCTGCCCGACTGCTCAGAGTCGTCCACATGGTCCTAAAGCACACCGTTGCCTCGTTTTGTATCACGTTCCAATGATAAAACTGGGGGACAAAAATGCAATTTCAGAATGTGGGTGCATGTCCCCCCCTGTCCCCAGTGAAAGTTGTGCCCCTGGGTATAATGCTCATCTGCCTATCCTCTCTAGTGGGATCAGTGTTTTACCAGTCCAGGTTCGCTGGTATATTGAACAAAAATTGAAATGTCAAAGATTTTTGAAGTTCATATAAGGAAATCAGTCAATTTAAATAAATCATTWGGCCCTAATCTATGGATTTCACATGACTGGGAATACAGATATGCATGTGTTGGTCACATATACCTTAAAAATCGGAAAACCAGTCAGTATCCGATGTGACCACCATTTGCCTCATGCAGCGCAACACATTGCCTTCGCATAATAGAGTTGATCAGGCTGTTGATTTTGGCCTGTGAAATGTTGTCCCACTCATCTTCAATGGCTGTGTGAAGTTGCTGGATATTGGAATTGGAACACACTGTCATACACGTCGATCCAGAATATCCCAAAAGAGGCTCAATGGGTGAGATGTCTGGTGAGAATGTAGGCCATCGAAGAACTGGGACATTTTCAGCATCCAGGAATTGTGAACAGATCCTTGCGACATAGGGTCACTCATTATCATACTGAAATATGAGGTGATAGCAGCGGATGACTGGCACCACAACTGGCCTCAGGATCTCGTCACGGTATTTCTGTGCATTCAAATTGCCATCCATAAAATGCAATTGTGTTCGTTGTCCATAGCTTATGCCTGCACATACCATAACCCCACAGCCACCATGGGGAACTCTCTTCACAACGTTGACATCAGCAAACCGCTCGCCCACACAACGCCATACACGTCGTCTGCAGTTGTGAGGCTGGTTGGTTGTACTGACAAATTCTCTAAAATGACATTGGAGGCAGCTTATGGTAGAGAAATTAACATGAAATTCTCTGGAAACAGCTCTGATGGACATTCCTGTAGTCAGCATGCCAATTGCATGCTCACTCAAAACTTGAGACATCTGTGACATTGTGTTGTGTGACAAAACTGCACATTGTAGAGTGGCCTTTTATTGTTCCCAGCACAAGGTGCACCTGTGTAAGGATCATGTTATTTAATCAGCTTCTTGATATGCCACACCTGTCCGTTGGATGGATTTTCTTGGCAAAGGGGAAATGCTCACTAACAGGGATGTAAACAAATGTATGCATAACATTTTTAAGAAATACACTACATGACCAAAAGTATGTGGACACCTGCTCGTCGAACATCTCATTCTAAAGTCATGGGCATTAATATGGAGTTTGTCCCTCCTTTGCTGCTATAACAGACTCCACTCTTCTTTCCACTAAATGTTGGAACATTGCTGCAGGGACTTGCTTCCATTCAGCCACAAGAGCATTAATGAGGTTGGGCACTGATGTTGGGCGATTAGGACTGTCTCGCAGTCGGCGTTCCAATTCATTCCAAAGGTGTTCGATGGGGTTGAGGTGAGAGTTCTGTGCAGGCCAGTCAAGTTCTTTCACACCAATCTCGACAAACTATTTCTTTATGGACCTAGCTTTATGCAGTGGTTGAAAAAGTACCTAATGGTCATATTTGAGTAAAAGTAAAGATTTATTGATAGAAAATGACTCAAGTAAAAGTGAAAGTCACCCAGTAAAATACTACTTGAGTAAAAGTCTAAAAGTATTTTGTTTTAAATATACGGAAGTGTCAAAAGTAAATGTAATTGCTAAAATATACTTCAGTTCAAAAGAAACAGTATGAATCATTTAAAATTCCTTATATTAAGCAAACCAGATGGCACACACACAAAAAAAAAAAAATACGGATAGCCAGGGGCTCACTACAACACTCAGACATAATTTACAAACGAAGCATTTGTGTTTCATAAGTCTGCTGATCAGAGGCAGTAGGGATGACTCTTGATTAGTGCGTGAGTTTAACTATTTTCCTGTCAGTTTTTCACTCAGTTTTTCACAATTACTGACATTCAAGCCTAGTAAAAATTCCCAGTCATAGGTCAGTTAGGATCACCACTTTATTTTAAGAATGTGAAATGTCAGAAAAATATTTATTTCAGCTTTTATTTCTTTCATCACATTCCCAGTTGGTCAGAAGTTTACATACACTCAATTAGTATTTGGTAGTATTGCCTTTAAATTGTTTAACTTGGGTCAAACGTTTCGGGTAGCCTTCCACAAGCTTCCCACAATAAGTTGGGTGAATTTTGGCCCATTCCTCCTGACAGAGCTGGTTTAACTGAGTCAGGTTTGTAGGCCTCCTTGCTCGCACACGATTTTTCAGTTCCGGCCACAAATTTTCTGTAGGATTGAGGTCAGGGCTTTGTGATGGCCACTCCAATATCTTGACTTTGTTGTCCATTTTGCCACAACTTTGGAAGTATGCTTGGGGTCATTGTCCATTTTGAAGACCCATTTGCGACCAAGCTTTAGCTTCCTGACTGATGTCTTGAGATGTTGCTTCAATATATCCACATCATTTTCCTTCCACATGATGCCATATTTTTTGGGAAGTGCTCCTGCAGCTAAGCACCCCCACAACATGATGCTGCCAACCCCATGCTTCACGGTTGGGATGGTGTTCTTCGGCTTGCAAGCCCCCCCCTTTTCCTCCAAACATAACGATGGTCATTATGGCCAAACAGTTCTATTTTTGTTTCCTCAGACCAGAGGACATTTCTCCAAAAAGTACGATCTTTGTCCCCATGTGCAGTTGCAAAACGTAGTCTGGCTTTTTTATGGCGGTTTTGGAGCAGTGGCTTCTTCCTTGCTGAGCAGCCTTTCATGTTATGTCAATAGAGGACTCGTTTTACTGTGGATATAGATACTTTTGTACCTGTTTCCTCCAGCATCTTCACAAGGTCCTTTGCTGTTGTTCTGGGATTGATTTGCACTTTTCGTACCAAAGTACGTTCATCTCTAGAAGACAGAACGCGTCTCCTTGCTGAGCGGAATGATGGCTGCATGGTCCCATGGTGTTTATACTTGCGTACTATTGTTTGTACAGATGAATGTACAGATGAATACCATCAGGCATTTGGAATTGCTCCCATGGATGAACCAGACTTGTGGAGGTCTACAATATTTGTTCTCAGGTCTTGGCTGATTTATTTAGATTTTCCCATGATGTCAAGCAAAGAGGCACTGAGTTTGAAGGTATGGCCTTGAAATACATCCACAGGTACACGTCCAATTGATTCAAATTATAATACCACAATATTACATTACAATGTACGTGTGTGTAGAGTGAGTAAGTTAGCGTGTGCGTGCGTATGCCGGTGTGTGTCTCTTTAACAATTAACAATGGTTTAATAATCCAACAGGTGCAGACAATAGACAGGTCAAGGCAGGCAGGGGTCAGTAAACCAGAGGTGGGGCAACGGTACTGGACGGCAGGCAGGCTCAGGGTCAGGGTAGGCAAAGGTCAATGATCCAGAGGTGGGGAAAAGGTACAGGTCGGCAGGCAGGCTCAAGGTCAAGGGTAGGCAGAGTGGTCAGGCAGACGGGCTCCGAGTCAAGACAGGCAAGGGTCAAAACCAGGAGGGTGAGAAAAAGAGAGACTGGGAAAAGCAGGAGCTGAGACAAAAATGCTGGTTGACTTGACAAACAAGACTAACTGGCAACAGACAAACAGAGAACACAGGTATAAARAKACAGGGGATAATGGGGAAGATGGGCGACATCTGGAGGGGGTGGAGACAATCACAAAGACAGGTGAAACAGATCAGGGTGTGACAGTATTCCCCCCTCTAGGGGCACCACCTGGCCTCCTACCTGGGCGCATACCTGGTTGGCCGGGGTGCTGGCGGTGGAAGTCGGCAATAAGGGCTGGGTCCAGGATGTCTCTAGCGGGTATCCAGCACCTCTCCTCCAGGCTATAACCCTCCCAGTCAACCAGGTACTGGAAACCCCTGCCCCGTGGTCGAACACTCAGGAGGCGGCTCACCGTGTACGCCAGATGGCCATCGATGACACGGGGAGGAGGGGTGGGCCTGGAAACAGAAGACAAAGGGCTGTGAGACACGGGCTTAATCCTAGACACATGGAAAGTAGGGTGAATACGGAGGGTACGGAGTAACAAAAGACAATCAGCAGTGGGGCTAATGACTCTAGAGATGGGGAACGGAACGATGAAATGGAGGGAAAGTTTACAGGAGAACCATACCCTCTGCCTGAGCCGATAGAGTGGAGCAGGGGTCCGGTGGTGATCCGCTTGTCGCCTATACCTGGAAATGGTCTTCAACAGAGCAGCCCGGGCTCTCTTCCAGGTACGGCGACAGCAGCGGATGAACATCTGGGCAGAGGGATTGCTGACTTCCTCCTCTTGCTCAGGGAAGATCGGAGGCTGATATCCCAAGGAACACTCGAAGAGCAAGAGACTCGTGGAAGAGCAATGAAGGGTGTTGCGGGTGTACTCAACCCGTACTGACTCCAGGTGACTCCAGGTGGTAGGGTTGGCGGAGGCAGAGTAGTGTCGTCTCTATGTCCTGGTTGGCTCGCTCCGACTGGCTGTTGGACTGGGGTTGGATACGGAAGACAGGCTGGCCGACGACCCAATGAGCTAGCAGAACGCCTTCCAGAACCGGGACGAGAACTACGGACCCAGGTCGGAGACCATGTCCACCGGGAGTCCGTGGAACCGGAAGACGTGCTGCACCATAAGCTGGGCCGTCTCTTTGCCTGAGGGTAGTTTGGGGAGAGGAATGAATTGGGCGGCTTTGGAAAACCGGTCGACCACAGTCAGGATGGCAGTGTTGCCCTCAGACGGGGGGAAACCCGTGACGAAATCCAAGGATATATGGGACCAGGGACYGTGAGGGACAGGCAGTGGTTGGAGAAGACCAGCCAGAGCTTGCCGAGGAGTCTTGTTCTGTACGCAGACCGTGCAGGCGGCGACAAACGCGGCAACATCCGGAACCATAGTAGGCCACCAAAAGCGTTGTCYCACGAAGGCCAGGGTCAGACGGGAGCCCGGGTGACAGGCAAGCCTGGAGGAATGGGCCCACTCCAGGACCGCGGAGCGGACAGCATCAGGCACAAACATCCGGTTACCTGGGCCCCCCCTCCAGGGTTCGGCTGGGACCACTGCGCCTCCCGCACCTGTTTCCCTATACCCCAGCTGAGTGCCATCGCCAGGCACGAGGTGGAAAGGATGGTCTTGGGCTCTGGGGTGGTAACCGTGGGGTTATAGCGGCGAGACAGGGCATCCGGCTTGACGTTCTTGGACCCCGGCCGGTAGGAGAGGGAAAGGTTGATCCGGGTAAACAATAGGGCCAATCTCGCTTGCCTGGAGTTGAGGAGCTTGGCAGTGCAGAGATACTCCAGGTTTTTGTGGTCGGTCCACACAATGAATGGATGTTCCGCCACTTCTAGACAGTGCCTCCATTCCTCCAACGTCATCTTCACTGCGAGAAACTCCCGATTCCCCACATCGTAGTTCCTCTCCGTGGCGTTGAGGTGGTGGGAGAAGGCGGCGCAGGGATGCAGCATACGGTCCAGGGCAGAACGTTGGGACAGTACAGCTCCCACTCCGACATCCGAAGAATCGGCCTCCACCACGAACTGACTGGAAGGGTCAGGATGAACCAGGATAGGAGCAGTGGTGAAGCGGTGTTTAAGGTCCCGGAATGCCCAGTCAGCGGCAGAGTACCACGTGAACGGAACCTTGGTAGAGTTGTGTGCAGACGGGGGAGGCCAGGGTGCTGTAACCCTGGATAAAGTGGCGATAAAAGTTGGCGAACCCCAGGAAGCATTGCAGCGGCACCCTGGACATAGGCTGGGACCAATCCACCGCTCTCACCTTCTCGGGATCCATCTGGACATGATGTAGCCCATCTCTGCTGGGAATGGTGGAGCAATGGGAATGGTAGATGGGAATGGGAAAGGGAATGGTGGAGCGATGGAACTCGCACTTTTCCGCCTTAACAAACAACTGGTTCTCCAGAAGGTGCTGGAGAACCTTCTGCAGGAGAAGATGAGGATGTTGTCAATGTAGACGAAGATGAACCTGTTCAACATATCGCGGAGAACATCCTTCCCCAGAGCCTGGAACACAGCAGGGGCGTTGTTGAGGCCAAAGGGCATGACCAAATATTCGTAGTGGCCACTGGCCGCGTTGAAGGCGGTCTTCCACTCGCCCTCCCCTCGTATCCGCACCAGGTGGTAGGTGTTTCTTAGATCAAGCTTGGAGAAAACAGGAGTGCCTCGAAGGCTGAGYAAATTATTGGTAGCGGATAACGGTTCTTCACAGTAATGTCAATGAGTCCCCYGTAGTCAATGCACAGACGAACTCTGCGCCAGCTGGAGAGGAAGAGGGACGGATAAATCCTGCAGCTAGGGAGTCCCCAATGTAGGTCTCCATAGCCTTGGTCTCTGGCCCCGACAGTCCCCGGGGCGGAGTGGTGCTAGGGAGAAGGTCAATCCCACAGTCATAGGGGTGGTGCGGCGGAAGGGAAGTGGCCCGGGACTTGCTGAACACCTCCCGGAACACCTCCAGGAATGGCGAAAAGGTCCGGAGCAACTTCTGAGCCCCCAGGAAGACATCCCGGGGCAGGTTGCGCCGACTTCAGACAATGGGCGTGGCAGAACGGACTCCAGTCCATGATAGCACCCATAGACCAGTTTATGAGGGGATTGTGTCTTTCTGGGTAAGTCTCTAAGAGCTTTCCACACCTGGAGTCCATTATTCTTTTAAAAATTCTTCAAGCTCTGTCAAATTGATTGTTGATCATTGCTAGACAATCWTTTTCAGGTCTTACCATAGATTTTCAAGTAGATTTTAAGTCAAAACTGTAACTCGGCCACTCAGGAACAATCGCTGTCTTCTTGGTAAGCAACACCAGTGTTTTAGGTTATTGTCCTGCTGAAAGGTGAATTAATCTCTCAGCGTCTGGTGGAAAGCAGACTGAAACAGGTTTTCCTCTAGGATTTTGCCGGTGCTTAGCTCCATTCCGTTTCTTTTTTATCCTGAAAAACTCACCAGTCCTTAACAACTACAAGTATACCCATAACATGATGCAGCCACCACTATGCTTGAAAATATGAAGAATTTCTAAGAGGATGGTCTCTCAAAAAAAACAAATTCTGGTTGGCTTTTCTTTGGATTTTCTCTGACCATATCGATTGTGTTATAGTCTCCTACATTATTGTAAGATTTCTACAAACTTTAAAGTGTTTTCTTTCCAATGGTACGAATTATATGGATATCCTGGCTTCAGGGCCTGAGCTACAGGCAGTTTACTTTGGGCACGTCATTCAGACAGGAAGTGGAGAAAAAAGTTGCCTAGCCCTAAGAAGTTATTAAGGTACAGTATCTTTACTTTTACTCAAGTATGACAATTGGGTACTTTTTCCACCGCTGGGCATGTGTTGTTGAAATGTGTGAATGGTAGACTATGAGTCATGGTCAAAAGTAATGCACTATAAAGGGAATAGGGTGACATTTGGGATGCAAACTACAACAATAAAAAAATATATAATAATAGTATCTGAGTCTTTTGACTATAAATGTCTTACTGATACAAGATGCAAGCCAAAGCATTTTTTTATTTTTATACTTTGAACTGTTTTAAACTTTTGGTTGATTTTGATATGTTAGGCTCTGCTGAAGGTGTCCATCTTGTCCAGTGATCCCCAGTGTGCGGCTGCTGTGGTCTTCCTGGTGGGTTGGTTCCTGTACTGAACAGATGAAGATCACCAAGCTCCTCCAAAGACACCACTCAGAACCCCCATCGCCCCCAGCTGGTCATAGGACAGGCCAGGGTCTGATTTGTTATTTGTTTGTTTTTTACTGACTGTGATATAAGAGTTTAGCACCTCATCATTCTGTGTCTCCAGGCTGTGTATTGCAATACTGGTTAGCTGTTTTTCATTTACCATAATATCAAGATAAATCTCCTTACCATTTTGAATGGTGCTCTGTACCATTTGTCATGGCTTATTGTCTCAGGTCAACTCCAGAAGACAGTACAAACTGAGCAGTCTCATCAACACTAGAGGAACAGCAGATACAACAGGTAGGCTTTCAAAATCTAAATTGTTCTTACTGATTGGTATGTAGTAGTCGTTTTTCCTACAAGGGTCTGTATTGACGTGTGTTTTATTCTGCAGGTTGATGGGTATATCACTCTGATAGTGATAGGACCCTTATACAGGTGGTTAGATTGGAAGTGCGTGAACAGGTACCACAAAACCTAGATAAGGAGAGAAAGACATCACGTTGTGATGTTATATACGTATGTATCCTTTCTCCCCATCTCTGAACTGTGTTCTGTCTCAGGACTGTGGCTGGAGGCTGCCGAGCTGATCTGGAACTCTTTGGTTGGCTATTACGCTCTTCCTTTCAATCTGATAGGTGGCGCCAAAATAACACAACAAATCTGTGAACTGCTCATATTTTCCTCCGTTGGTCTTATAACTACTTTATAAAGGTTTAATATGTGTTTAGTATGTGCTTTGATTTAGTATGTGCTTTGATTTTTAGGSCATTGGAACGTCCCTTGGGATTCTGGCCAACATTATGGCGTCTATGAACGAGACTTCCATGTGTTTTTTTATTTTTATATATACGTTATTTGTACGTTTTCAAATATGAGATCATATGTTTTAGTTTTTTTGGGTTCTCTTTATTCGCACCAAAGAAAATAAGTGAAAAACAAAACAGTGGTAAAACCGGTGTGCAGGCGAGGTTGGAAGACCAAAAGGGCTGAAATGAAAACCACACCAC
The DNA here is from genome assembly GCF_002910315.2 of Salvelinus sp. IW2-2015. NCBI lineage: Eukaryota > Metazoa > Chordata > Actinopteri > Salmoniformes > Salmonidae > Salvelinus > Salvelinus sp. IW2-2015. The sequence continues at coordinate 33,673,870 of NC_036840.1, forward strand.
TAATGTAAGTACACCAAGGTGACCCCCKGTCTTCACTTGAACRTATTGAGGGATGATGAGGTTTTGACAATGTGAAGATAAGAATTCCAGAGAAGAGACATTGATATCAATACAACATCCCAGTCCTTTATATCCCACCCATCCTTCACACTTTTTTGGTTACTACATGATTCCATATGTGTTATTTCATAGTTTTGATGTCTTCACTATTATTCTACAACATAGAAAATAGTAAAAAATTAAGAAAACCCCTGGAATGAGTAGGTGTGTCCAAACTTTTGACTGGTACTGTATATAAAAAATATGTGGGCCTGTTCTGCATGTTAMTTTGGCATTAATTCAAGCCCTTTGGGTGCTGCCATASARTTACATTTGAAGTGCCCATCCAAGAAGGCTCAAGGTCCACCCTATGGGACTCCCAATCACGGCCAGTTGTGATACAGCCTGGAATCAAARCAAGGTCTGCTGTGACGCCTCTAGCACTGAGATGCAGTGCCTTGGACCGCTGCGTCACTTGGGAGCCCTGTATGCTGCTGCATAATGATGTAATATGCAAGGGAGATATGTATACTGTAGCTAAGAAAGTATTATAAAGTGTATGTTGTGTAGTAAGCTGTTAGTAGCCCATGTGCCTCACCCTAATCATTTGGTCCCTTTCCCCCTCATAATTTAGCCTACTTTTCTGAGAAGAGAAATGTAATCATTGAATATTGTAAGAACTACCATTGTCTGCTTATATGCCCCCTTCATTTATCCTACTGTTCTGACCTGGTGTACAGGGAGAATACTGTAAAAACAACCCATGTTCTGAATTTGGTCATGTACATTTCAAAAGTGCTGAACAAACAGTTATATTGACTACGTCTGTCCTAGCTCGCTCTATAATGTCTTAATCAAAATTATGGATTTCCTCGTATCCGCTCGTCGTTCCCTTATGCCATAATTTGTACGTCTCAATTGCCAGTAGAAACCACATTTGTTTAAGCAAGTCATGAGGTTGAATTAATTGTTTCGCTGCCAGACAAGGCTCCACTGATAGCCAGGTGTAGCGGTGGTAAGGATTCACTCCATGGTGCTGAAAAGAAAACTCTGCTGTTGGGACAGTTTTATTTAGGCTTTATGGGCACTGTTTGTCACCATTATAGTGCAATTAATGTATTTGTTTAGTGTTGTGTTGTGTAGTGGCTTTGCTGGCATGCATTGGAAAACTTTTTGTGGAGTTTGCCCCACCAAGATTGACATGCTAAAATRACTACTGGACAGAATAAAAAAAATTGCAATGATAATATAAACGGGTATGACAGAAACGGTGGATTCCTATTAGCACATCGCAGTCACTTACACAGGACATGACTGCCTACACTGAAATGTGAGAGCTGAACTATGTGAAAGAWAGGCTTTCTACATGTTTAGGGCTCCCGAGTGGCGCAGCAGTCTAAGGCACTGCATCTCAGTGCTAGAGGCGTCACCACAAACACCCTGGTTCGAATCCAGGCTGTATCACAACCGGCCGTGATTGGGAGTCCCATAGGGAGGTGCACAATTGGCCCAGCATCATCCAGGCTTGGTTGGTGTATGCCGTCATTGTAAATAAGAATTTGTTCTTAACTGACTTGCCTAGTTAAATAAAGATAAAACAAAAAAATTCTATGAAAGGGGACCACGCCAGGCCAAATTTCTCTGACCTCAATCCTATAGAAAATTTGTGGGCAGAACTGAAAAAGCGTGTGTGAGGAAGGAGGCATACAAACCTGACTCATTTACACCAGCTCTGTCAGGAGGAATGGGCCAAAATGAACCCATCTTATTGTGTGAAGCTTGTGGAAGGCTACCAAATACTAGTTGAGTGTATGTAAACTTCTGACCCACTGGATATGTGATGAAAGAAATAAAATCTCCTATTTTTCTGACATTTCACATTCTTAAAATAAAGTGGTGATCCTAATTGACCAAAGACAGGAAATGTTTCCTTAAATGTAAGGAATTGTGAAAAACTGAGTTTAAATGTATTTGTCTAAGGTGTATGTAAACTGTAGATGTGAAAATGCTTCAAATATGAGTTCCCAAAACCCCAAACCCCCAAAACATATGTCCCACAGTTGCTGGACTCTGATGGCATCTCAAACACTTTGGGTCCACATTTAGACTTCCGTGTGTTTAAGACCAGTCCGGGCATTGACTTGGTGAGCACTCAGTCTTAACCAATGCAATAACTTGTGTCCTAAAGATACACATTGACATCAGCATAAATTTGATGATTTATGATATTGATGATATTTTTCTAATATCTCTGACCCCTGCATGACCTTAGTGTATGTATTTATGTCTGGAGCACTGTTTCCTTGGTGACAGTGGCCACCGTCTCCTCTAAGCAGCTGAGGCAGCCAAAATGGCAGTGGTGTACAGCCAATATGCCTCGCTATATGCGCTGACCAATGTGGTGAGTCCTCTCTTTCTCTGTTTTGTGGTTGTTGTTTTTTGGCGCTTGTGGTGAATGAGAGAGAAAATAAGTATTCTAGAGAGGCTGGAGCTTACTGCTATAGGTGAGCACTGTAGCACGACTGCTTGTTAACATTTTACCTGATATTATGCCAATGCTATTCTCTCTCTCTCTCTCTTTCTTTATCATTATCTCACTCTCTCTCTCATCCCTGTCTCTCTCCAGGTCCTACAGTTRCTCAGTAAAATGCCCCCGTTGGACAAACACTTGGCCAACCCACCAAAACAGAGGAGGGCATGGTCACTAGCAAACAGGAGCTCCAAACCTTCCTCAAGGCAGCCTACTCCCTGTCCGTCAATCACAAGTGGCTGGGCACCCCTCAGAAGACAGTGTAACAAGCCAGATTGGTATGCCTATTGCCATGCAGAAAGCCAAGAGAGTCGGATAACCCAGGTAAAGAATCTACTATGGGTCAAACCATTCCTGAACCCAGACAAGGGGTGGTTCATCCCGGACAGCTACAGATACGTTGTGGAGGAAAGAGTGGTGCGGTTCACTCTAGATGGTTTCTCCCAGGTGATGGGGAGGTTCAGGCAGTACCATGCCTCAGTGTAAAATGCGTCTGAGGCAAGCTGTAGGAGGAAACATGAGGGACCCCGAGCCCAAAAAAAGTAACACATAAAGAAGAGTTACACTGAGACAAAGCACCCAATACCWCTTTTGGTTTCCCCCAAAGTTACTTTAGGAACAGGAGCTCTGTARGACTCTGGGCAGTATTGAAGAGCTACCAAACAATAGCTATAACAAAATGGCTACAGAATCACTTAGTAGAAGCACAGATAGAACAATGAGACAGATATTTCACTGGATGTTTAAATGTGAAGCATCCGCTTGGTGTTTCCACTCACTTCCAAATATGGTAGTGAGAGGAAGCCCACTGGCGGGCAGTGGGAGAAGATGGAGRGAGATGGATTTTGGCCGACATTCTGTAAATGTTCTCATCAATGAAACATTTGATCTCAATACAGTTTTCTGTTTCCAAAACTAGAATCTGTTATGAACAAAGTGGACCAAGGTTTGTAAACTTTAACCTTTGCAAACGTTTTTTTTTAATTGCATTTTTTAGGAGTGCAAAGGCGAATTGAGTTATTGCACATGCACACTTCACAGAGTAGGCTTTTCCTAACGAAAATATGCAGATGATGCTAGAACGCACCAATAGGATCTCGCTAACTCGTGCTTGGCTCTGCCCCCCTCCTTGCTTGTTCTGCCCACTATGGCTCATTTGTTCCCATTAGAAATGACTGGCTGTGGTCTATCTTGGTGTAGTCATAAAAATCTTTGGTAGCAGCCTTGGGTCTTTATTTGAAAAAGTGTCTGTGAACAGCACTGGGTCTCCCCTCGACAATAGTGTCAACAAAGATAGCAGTGTTCAGCATAAGGAAAACATGGAGAATCTGTACYGTCCAAACAGTCTCATTGAGCTTAGTGACGATGGGTTGGACAATGGGTCAGAGCCTAAAAGCAAGACCGGGGAAAGAAATGGTCCCAAAGCAAGCCTCAGTGTTCAGACAGGATCCAACTCTTCCACTCGGGTCACTTCCTCTTCCTCCACCCACACAGGAAGTGATGTCATAGGATGCCACCTTTCCAACAAGTCAGTTTGTCAAATTACTGCCCTGCTAGCGCTTTCCCCAGTCAAAAGTACTGTTATTGTGAAGTGGAAATGTCTAGGAGCAACAACGGCTCAGCCGCGAAGTGTTAGGCCACACAAGCTCACAGAACAGGAACGCCGAGTGCAACACTAACTACCGACTGCCTCTGGAAGCAAGGTCAGCACAAGAGCTGTTTGTCAGGGGGTTTCATGAAATGGGTTTCCATGGCCCAGCACTCGCACACAAGCCTAAYATCACCATGCACAATGCGAAGCATCGGCTGGAGTGGTGTAAAGCTTGCCGCCATTGGACTCTGGACCATTGGACTCTGGAGCAGTGGATACGCGATCTCTGGAATGATGAATCACACTTCACCATCTGGCAGTCCGACACAAATCTGGGTTTGGRGGATGCCAGGAGAACGCTACCTGTCTGAATGCATATTGCCAACTGTAAAGTTTGGTGGAGGAAGAATAATGGTCTGGGGCTGTTTTCCATGGTTRGGGCTAGGCCCCTTTAGTTCCAGTTAACAGGAATGTTCAGGGTGGTATGGTTACAAGCGAAACAATATATTTACACCCATTTTCTCCCCGAATTACGAGGCGAAGGTCGAGTCATGCGTCCTCCYAAACATGACCRGCCTGGCCGCYCTAATAACASAGTTCAAAATGAAATATTGCTATACTTTTACAGACGTCACCAACACCCACACACACAATTATTCCCACTCAAAATAGGAATAATTTTATTTACTTTTTAAATGAATATTGTGTCAAAGCCAGACTTCACCAAATCAAATTGATTTTTATGTACYGTATTGACACCCTTGGTAAAGATGAACAATAATGACTGTATAAAATAAATAATTCAAATACTGAGCTATATTTTATGCTGTATATAATTTTGGGGGAAATTATATTATTTTATATCAATACTAATTGCTGAGAGGGAGAGATTTTGTTTAACAAGTAATACTTTTTTCTCCAAAAGGTAGGGGTCAAAATGATTGACACCCCTAAATATTCTTATAAAAGTAATCAAAAGTTGAGTATTTGGTCCCATATTCCTAGCACACAATGACTATATCAAACCTGTGACTCTGCTTGTTGGATGCAGTCGCAATTCGTTTTGGTTGTGTTTCAGATTATTCTGTACCTCTCGCCATTACCAAAAATGGTTTTGGGAGTATGATCTTTGACCCTCTGTAACTTTCTCACTCATCATTGTTCACAATTCATTCAGGATTATCTGTAACCATGGTAGCATCCACATTCATGTAGAAGTGTTKAATTCTATTCTCATTTACAATGACAGTATAGAGTCATTATTGCTCATCTTTATTTCATACAAAGTGAGTGTGCTTTACACTAGAAGTAAAAAAAAAACAACGTCACTGTGATCATATTGAAAAAATGATTATTTCGAAAGAAGTGAACTTTCCCCTACTTAGACAGCTGGTTGTTGTGTTTCAAATTTTGACGGGGAATGAGGTGGTGGACTGTGTGACAGTGGAGCCCTACATGCTGGTCGACTGTGTGAAGCTCACCAACAACACTGCTAAAATGGACAGGAGGTGCAAGGCGTGTGTGTGCGTGCTTGCGTGTGTGTGTGTGTTTGTGTGTGTGTGTTTGTGTGTGTGTCAGCATATGTCTCAGGTGACTGTACAGCAGGGTTGACCCTGTTGTGAAAACAGCAGTGTAGTGAAACACATTCAGTGACATGTGATTCCATTTCTGGAAGTGAGAATTGTCAGAACCTTTACTGACCTCACCACAGAAAACTGTTGAGATTCTGTTGAAATTCAGCCTGTACTGTATCTTCAAATCAAATACTGTAAATGTTTTTGTGACCTTTGAATCCACTCTCATGTATCTAGGTGTTTATCACCTAAGGTCTGCCCTTTGTTGTAGCCTACAAAAAGACTAGGAATCTCATCGTCTACATGTTTGATTTAAATTGACATTGATCTGTTTTATTTGCCTTTTGAGGCATATAGCAGGGAAGGTGGGTGATGTTGAAATGCTTCAACGGACGTTTTTATGGGCTAGTTGAAGCAAAACTTGCTTAGCAGAGGATGGTTCCGATCCATCGACCTCTGTGTTATGGGCCCAGCACGCTTCCGCTGCGCCACTCTGCTTTCATCCACCCCAGATGAGACTCTGATGATGAGTCTCAATCACTGGTTTAGGAGGCCAGAGCCMTATCCATTAGGTCACTAGGGCACTGTTAAATAGGAAATAACTATATGAACTGTCAGAAGTAGTGAAAGAAAATCTGCATGGGAAGGTCTGAGGCCTGCCCATGGAATGAGGCTTTTTTCATCCCTGTTTGCACTTCATAGCTAAAATCTAACTGGATAACAGAGAATGGTTTCGATTCATTGACATCTGGGTTATGAGCCRAGCACGCTTCCCCTYCGCCWCTCTGCTTCCCATGTCTTCTGCTGAGGAAGGAGGCATATAGCAGGGAAGGTGGGTGTATAATGTTAACACTCTTCAATGGAAGTTTATATTGTATTTAATCAGATCACAGTAACTGCTACTGTGTTACTGTGTTTCCTTTCAGCAGTCGAGCGGTTCAACCAAACAAGGAAGTAGCGTCCCATGCTCTGGTTAGATAAGCCAGTTTAGCGCCTGACATTAACAACAAACAAATGAGTCTCCAAATGATTTGTTAATTCAGTGGTACCTTGTAACATCTCTCTTAGTGCACAATGGCTGTATTCAATAGGCACCAAATGGAAGAAAACTGACTGTAACAGGGAGGGACTACTTAGACTTGTCCAATAAGAAARGCTKATTTTGTTTTCTGTTGCAAAAACATTTAAAAACATTTTCAGCTATGTGCCCTAATGAATACAACCCAGGATGGCTTGTATAATATTCACTAGGTATAAGTTCAGATGGTCTAGTTCCTTGCATCAGGTGACTCGCCCACCTTCTCGAGATCATATGACCGTGATGTCACAGATGTTGCTATTAGCACTCGTGACCTGTTTTATTCCTGACCATTACAGGCTTTACTAGCTTCCTTCTTCAACAAGGGTTATTTAGACAACAAGCCCCAAAATGCAGTACTRACAGTTGGGGGGACTTTGAGATACAGATCAAGTTTATTTACACAATCAAAATGATTGTTTTTATTAGTTTGTGGCACCAGCTCATTTGCTTGGAGGGAAACAGGTACAATAGCACCTGCCTTAACAGTACATCCAAAGTGGAGGCTGCTGAGGGGAGGACAGGCTCATAATAATGGCTGGAACGGAGTGAATGGAATGGCATCCAACCATGTGTTTGATGTATTTGATATCGTTTCACTGATTCCACTCCACCCATTACCACGAGCGCGTCCTCCTCAATATAGGTGCCACCGACCTCCTGTGATACAAACAAGTATTCATAGGAAGGTCTTTTTGTAGAAACGTACCTATCACAACATAAAAGCCATATAAAATGCCATCTTTACCAGTTGTGAAGTTGTAAATACCATGCTTTTGTTTTTTTTACCGTGCTTTCGAAACTCGTTGAGAAACGCTGACTCCACAAACTGTGTAAACCATAAACTAGAAGTACAYCTATCATGCTTGTAAACTAATTTTAGTGTCCAAAAACCATATTCATAGATTTATTTTATAAATACATCTTTGTTGTTGCATTTAATTGCAGAAAATGATGTTATCGAYGTAATTTCCTAAGTAGGTGACATCAGAGGGGAGCATGTGGGAGAAGTGGGTGCTCAGGATGATAGWCGAGTTTCCCACTAGTAATTACCAGTTGGAGGGCCATTCAAGTGGATTTTTCTCAGTTGTATGTGGTAAATTCCCACTTCCCACTTAGTTATGAACGCAGCATTAGCCTGGCCTATTAGCCTGACTTAATGATCGGCTATGAAAAGCCAACTGACATTTATTCCTGATTATTATTGACCTGCTTGTCATTTATGAACATTTTGAACATCTTGGCCATGTTCTGTTATAATCTCCACCCGGCACAGCCAGAAGAGGACTGGCCACCCCTCATAGCCTGGTTCCTCTCAGGTTTCTCTAGGTTTTGGCCTTTCTAGGGAGTTTTTCCTAGCCACTGTGCTTCTACACCTGCATTGCTTGCTGTTTGGGGTTTAGTAGGCTGGTTTCTGTACAGCACTTCGAGAATATAGCTGATATACGAAGGGCTATATAAAATAAACTTGATTTGATTTGATTTGCCTATGGAAACATATTATTCTTTGGTCTCATAGGACAGGGGTTTCTGGGCCTCTCTGGTGAAAAGGAAAACCTGAATCCAGTGCTGGCCCTAGGATCTGGAGCCTCAGTATCGTACTGTTTATAAGGAAGTGAAAGCGCTCCTGCAGCAGTCAGTCTGCTTATTGGTGTGTTGAGTGAGTGTGTGGAACATTGGAAGCATGAGGACCTTCGTGTTGTTGATGTGCCTTGCAGTGGGCTGCCTGCTCAGGTACCTCATACGTGCAGTAAGTAAAAGAAAGAGTGGGTGTTTGTGTGAGAGAGAGAGAGAGCAACGTGTTGTAAATTGAGTAGTAAACCTAAGAGCTGCAGTGTTATGAATGCCTGCCTCCAGTCAAAGATTAGCCACTGCGTACAGTATAACCCTGATTTAACACCTGTACTGTACAGTACTTGTACTGTAGGCAGAGCAGAGCTGGAAAAGTTGGTAGATGTTTTCTTCTATGTTTATAGTGTATAGGTCCACTTTTACAGCTAAATTGTGCATGTAAAATGTATAAATAATTCACTTATAAAACACCCCTGCCTCTCTCAGGGTCTCCCCCTCTTCTGACCGGAGCCCTCTCTGTGGTAAGTATGTGGTTTGTTTCTCCACAGTAGACGGGAATACATGGCTATGGAGTTTCCATGATGATAATACCAGAAGGAATATTTTGACTATAAAATATGGCTGTAAATATACAAATTATAATATATTGATATCCTGTCTTGTAAATTACAAAATCAAAAATACTAATTTGGTCACAAAAAAAGCAAAGAAAATAAAAAAGGAAAGCAAATGCTGATTGATATGGTAATTATTACATAATTTGCTATAATAATGATATACTCTGCTATGATAATGATATAACCTGCTATAATAATGATATTACTCTGCTATAATAATGATACTCTGCTATAATAATGAATAATCTGCTATAATAATAATGATATACTCTGCTATTAATTAATGATATACTCTGCTTTAATAATGATATACCGCTGATAATAATTTTATACTCTGCTATAATAATCCCTGTCACACTCCTGTCCTTTCAGGCAAATGAGAAGTTTTATGCAAATGCCAAATACACCTATGATGCGATGCTCAAGCGTATCCGCTTCAAGGAGGTTGGCTCTTATGAGAACAAGACATTCGGCATTGATGCCCTTCTGCTCTTCAGAGAGGTAACAAACACTTATTCACAACAATAACCATGTATTCACAATAACAACCATTTATTCAACATACCAGTACACAAAAATCCCAGTCATGCTAGGGCTGTCAAACGATCAAATGTTTTTAATCGAGTTAATTGCAAATTCCAAAATTTGCTCAAAGTGAGCTGTAATTTACAATTTTTCATATTTAAACGTCTTCATTTTGTCTAATGTAACGGTTCGCAGAATTTGTTTTTTGTTAGTTTTTTTGGGGGGTGGTGGGGGGTAGAGCAGCTTTAATATTGCAGATAGATTGGGGCTTCAATCAATGTAATTGTCTGCATCATTTTCAATCCCTCATATATTTCTTTAGTAAATATATATATATAAAATATATATTTAATATATTTTAATTTATTATTTTCACCTAACCCTACCACCCCTCCCCTAATTGGAGTAAACTAATGGACAACAACACTCAGGCTTCTACGTCCAGTTGATACATACTGTATTTTACGGACACAGTATATTTTACAATAGTTATCTTTAGTTTGTTTTTAGTCCCACACTTCAGCTAACTTCAACCCCTCTCATCTATAGCTGAAGAACATCCKGTTTTGATTTCTATTTGTCATTTATTTTTCAACTGTGCTGTGATGTTTCACAAAAGTTCWGAATCTTTCTATTCTCATAGTTTCCAAAACAGCATGGAATACAATTAAGTATGGGAGGAGTTCAAATTGAAGAAGTGGCAGAAACCAAACTATTGGGAGTGCAGCTAGACAACTGCTTATCATGGTCGTCTCAAATAACTCATCTATGTAAAAAAATATATAAAAACAGCATGCATAATCAGAAGGATAGCTAAATATTTACCAGGAAAAATCCTTAAGCAAATAACACAAGCATTAATTGAGAGTCAGGTGAACTACTGTTCTGTGGTCTGGGGAAATGCATCATTAAAGTGAAGTTAGGAGTCTGCAGATTGCACAGAACAAAGCAGCAAGGTGTAACGTTCTTCGTCGGGCGAAAGAGAGGAGGACCAAAATGCAGCGTGATGATTATCCATTTTAATAGAAGACTTAAACAACGAACAAAACAATAAACCGACAAAATGAACGAAGACGAAACAGTCCCGTAACGTAAACACAAGAACACAGCAACAGGAACAATCACCCACAACCCACAATACAAAACAGGCTACCTAAATATGGTTACCAATCAGAGACACGACTAACACCTGCCTCTGATTGAGAACAATATCAGGCAAAACACATAGAAATAGACAAACTAGACATACAACATAGAATGCCCACTCATATCACACCCTGACCAAACAAAAACATAGAAACAACAACGCAAACTATGGTCAAGGGCGTGACACAAGGATTGTTTTTAAGGTGGAGATATGGTTCTTCTGTTGCAGTCATGCGCAGTATTCTTGGTTGGTCATCAATCGACAAGATAATTGAAAAAAACATGTTTATTTTATTTCATAATATACATAATTTAAAACGGCCAAGTTCTATTCACAACGGTATTCAGTTGGTAAGAGACAGACTGTCACGTTCCTGACCTGTTTTCTGTAGTTTTGTAGTTTGTTGGTCAGGACGTGAGTGTGGGTGGGCATTTCTATTTTTTGTGT
>NC_036840.1:33690572-33757194 GCF_002910315.2 Salvelinus sp. IW2-2015
GCATTAATTGAGAGTCAGGTGAAGTACTGTTCTGTGGTCTGGGGAAATACATCCTCAAGGGAAGTTAGGAGGCTGCAGAATGCACAGAACAAAGCAGCAAGGATTGTTTTAAGGTGGAGATATGGTTCTTCTGTTGCAGTCATGCGCAGTGTTCTTGGTTGGTCATCAATCGACAAGATAATTGAAAAAAACATGTTTATTTTATTTCATAATATACATAATTTAAAACGGCCAAGTTCTATTCACAACGGTATTCAGTTGGTAAGAGACAGACATTCTGTAAATACTAGGAATAGATTGTCCACCATCTATGCGTTATCCACACAGAAAAGAGAAATAGGCAACAGAACATTTCGATTTAGAGCAATAAAGAAATGGAATAAATTAACTGAGCAAACCAGAACCTTTCAATTTATAAATTTAAACATTATTTTTAAACCATTTAAATATAATACATAGAAATGTTGTGGGACTATAGTAGATGAAGAATCAATATTTTTTAGATGTAGTATTCATTTGGTTATGTTAGTATATCATGTATGTTTGTAATAGTGTGTTATATGTGAAAATGTGTTTGTATTATAAATTGTATTTTAATGTTTAAGGATTCTTGGAAGATGAGTCCAAATGGGGACTAAAAGAGATCCAAATCAAATCAAATCTACATATTGTAAATTAAAGATAAACATTTTTGCTAAGAGTATTGTTATATTATTGTTCGATTGATTATGKCTTTTTATATCACCCAGCAGTGCTATTTGCAGAGTTAGCTCCAGGTAAATGTGGCAATTCTAACATCATACAAACCAGCTTTTCCTCCGACTTCTCCCAGGGTGTCATGTATACGATTAACCACAGGAACAAAACCTGTAAGAAGGAGAGGCTGAAAAGGGAGGACTTCCACCCTATGGAGATCCCTGCCGATGCTGCTCTGCTGGGCCAGGTGATCTTAGGGAGCTCCTCTGGTCCAGGACAAGGTCTGCTGGTCAACACCTGGTATGGAGAAGTTYCAACCCCAAGTGGTAAGGAAATGGACAAGGCATGCAATTTGTTAAATGTTTGCCTTTTATTTGTGGCCTTCCTCTCTCTGAGGGAATACCAAGAAARATTCCTAGCAACTATTTGTTGCCTGGCAATTCAGATTTGTGATTCTGTTCTCAAATCACATTTCTACTCCCTGATTGTGGCTTTCTGACTGTGGATCAATTTCATCACCAGGTAAAGACAAGTGGATGAGTACCTTCACTGAGTTTGGGTGCATACCTGTCAGCTCTACATACTACACGGACAAGAKCGGCTGGATTCTTACAAAGTTAGTGTGTCTATTATTGGGCAGTGAATTAAATATGACAGTTTTTGTATATACAGTATATAGTACCAGTCAAAGGTTTGGACACACCTYCTCATTCAAGGGTTTTTATTTATTTGTACTATTTTCTACATTGTAGAACAATAGTGAAGACATCAAAACTAMGAKATAACACATATGGAATCATGTAGTAACCAAAAAAGTGTTAAACAAATGAAAATATATTTTATATTTGAGATTCTTCAAAGTAGCCACCCTTTGTCTTGATGACAGCTTTGCACACTCTTGGCATTCTCTCAACCAGCTTCATGAGGTAGTCACCTGGAATGCATTTCACTTAACGGGTGTGCATTGTTAAAAGTTAATTTGTGGAATTTCTTTCCTTCTTAATGCGCTTGAGCCAATAAGTTGTGTTGTGACAAGGTAGGGGTGGTATACAGAAGATAGCCCTATTTGGTAAAGGACCAAGTCCATATTATGACAAGAACAGCTCAAATAAGCAAAGAGAAACGACAGTCTATCATTACTTTAAGACATGAAGGTCAGTCAATACGGAAAATTTCAACAACTTTGAAAGTTTCTTCGAGTGCAGTCGCAAAAACCATCAAGGGCTATGATGAAACAGGCTCTCATGAGGACCGCCAAAGGAAACAAAGACCCAGAGTTACCTCTGCTGCAGAGAAGTTCATTGGAGTTACCAGCCWCAGGAATTGCAGCCCAAATAAATGCTTCACAGAGTTCAAGGAATAGACATARCTTAACATCAACTGTTCAGAAGAGACTGCGTGAATCAGGCCTTCATGGTCGAATTGCTGTTAAGAAACCACTACTAAAYGACACCAATAATAAGAAGAGACTGGCTTGGGCCAAGAAACACGAGTAATGGACATTAGACRGATGGAAATCTGTCCTTTGGTCTGATGAGTCAAAATGTGAGATTATTGGTTCCAACCGCCATGTCTTTGAGAGATGCAGAGTAGGTGAACAGAGGATCTCTGCGTGTGTGGTTTCCACCGTGAAGCATGGAGGAAGAGGTCTGATGGTGTGGGGTGCTGTGCTGGTGACACTGTATGATTTATTTAGAATTAAAGGCACACTCAACCAGCATGGGTATCACAGCATTCTGCAGCGATACGCCGTCCCATCTGGTTCGCGCTTAGTGGGACTATCATTTGTTTTTCAACAGGACAATGATCCAAAACACACCTCCAGGCTGTGCAAGGGCTATTTGACCAAGGAGAGTCATGGTGCTGCATCAGATGACTTGGCCTCCACAATCACCCGACCTCAACRCAATTGAGATGGTTTGGGATGAGTTGGACCGCAGAGTGAAGGAAAAACAGCCAACAAGTGTTCAGCATGTGGGAACTTGATTTGTTTAACACTTTTTTTGGTTACTACATGATTCCATATGTGTTATTTTATAGTTTTGATGTCTTCACTATTATTCTGCAATGTAGAAAATAGTAAAACTAAAGAAAAACCCTTCAATGAGTAGGTGTGTCCAAKCTTCTGACTGGTACTGTAAATATATATATATACATARGTGTGTAGTGTCATATTTGACATCAATACATGGTCTATGCAGTCTTTGTTCCATATCCTCTTTCTGAGAAACTTCCTCAGTCCATTATGTGTTCCTGAAAGCAATCAAAAGAATGTCTTAATTCGCTTTTGTGATACTTATGGAAACATAGAATCCATAATTTTATAATAATAAAAGCATTATGATTTATTAACACTTTACCCTCAAGCATGGATTTGACTGTTAAATCRACAGATATCCATTATGTTATAATTATATAATCTTTTCATTTTTTTACTCACAGCTTCTTCAACATTGTCGTTGGGATCATGGACCCCCAGGAGTTCTTCCCTCCTAAATTCTGTCAGGGCGCTATACTGGATGAGACTGCAGAGGCTGCCAACTTCTACAGCATTTTCAAAAACCTTACAAAATATTCCTAAAGGACATTTTCTTATGAGAATTTCACACAACTATTGCTTATTTTTAACCTGAAATAAAAAGCTGTTTTTTAAATGAATTCATAAATATAAAAAAGGACTGTGTTATAGTGTAGGAAAAAGAGGTAAAACACAAGTTACAAAAKTAATCTAGTACTGACCATGTTACAAGTCAGTTGCAATGAGCATTACATGTAAACATTACCATCGCAAACGTTAATTTCTTTCCTTGCTACATATGGGCCTTGGAAATGTGTACTTGCATTGTGACCTGTCCTTCTGAATAATTTCTTTTCAAAGGCAAGTCTACAGTCCGGGTTAGGGTTTGGCCGGGGTAGACCGTCATTGTAAATAAGAATTTGTTCTTAACTGAATTGCCTAGTTAAATAAAGTAAAATCAAATAAATACAGTAAAATCAAATAAATACAGTAATTGTTTCATAGTATAGTGGACAGCTAGCACTTCACCTCTTCATATTGTGTAGACATTGAAAGAAAAGTCCAGATAAGAGACTCGGTCAGTTATATCAAGAAATTACTTATTTATTACTTGCACATCTCATTCATGTCAAAACTATACTGACTCCCTGACTCAGGTGCAATATGGAACAACAGACAGACTTCAACAACCAACTAGCTACTGTGCTACAGGACTGGTTAACGTGGTAGCAGTAATATGTCACTCCCCTTAGCTCCTCCACCTCCTGCACTCCCACATTGGCAGCCATCACCCCTGGCTCCCAGCCCTCTTTTTCAAACCACAACATCCTGGCATCAGGGTCATCGTCTGAAAACCGGAGGTGAGACCCAGAGTTCCTCAACACCTCCAGGTACTGCTTTAGCACCTGGCTGGCCTTGGCTCCCCATTCCCTACACTGTAGCAAGGTATCTATGGTGCACTTGTCTAGAATGAGGTCCAGGCTCTCAGAACCAAGTCCAMCTTTGAGGAAGGGTTCTGAGGTTGCATGGCTTTGGTTGCTCTGTGTTCCTCCATTAGGCACACAGKAATAGGGGAGATGTCAGCACAGGTCATCTGCACTGGCCAGGGAGAGTCTTTGTGTATGCAGGGTCTTAGGCCAGAGGAACCACAGCCCACGTCGAGGACGCTTAGTAAGGCATCCGTGTTGGGAATGCGGCATGGGCAGGATGAAGTGCCGGATTGCGTCAAAATCAAAGAACCATTCAAAGGTCTAGCTTTTGTTTTCTGTGTAGAATCGGTCCCATGTTGCTTTTTCTTTCCATGTTGTTGATAGGTTAGTAGGGACAGAAAGGTGAATGTCAGGGAGAAAACTAAAACATACTGGCAGTATTATACAATTTTCATAATGTCAGTTTAAAAACCCTTAAAGCAGAGTTTCCCTACCACTACACAGCTGATTCAAATAACCAACTCATCATCAAGCTTTGATTATTTGAATCAGCTGTGTAGTGCTAGGGCAAAAAACAAAACGTGCATTGGGGGCAGGACCGGGTTTGGGAAACCCTGCCTTAAAGGGGCAATCTACAGTTGCTTCATCCATTGCTGGACTTTTGAATTAATGAAATGTATCCATTGACTCTTGAAGGATAATTTATAAATGCCTCATGAGCTTAGTTTAACTGTTGTACCCCATTAGAACCCAAAATATAAGCTTGTTTCACTCCAATGTTTGTAAAGTAAACYTAAACAAACACTATATAGRCTCAAAACATGGTGAAAACTATTGTCACGAATTCCCTTCTGGTAACTATGATCTCACAACCCTTTCAAGTTGCACACTCCTCTCCCTACCAGAGCCTGAGAGTCTAGGGCAGGGGTGTCAAACTCATTCGATGGTGGGCCGAGTGACTGCAGGTTTTTTGTTTTTCCTTTCAATTAAGACCTAGACAACCAGGTGAGGGGAGTTACGTACTAATTAGTAACCTTAATAAATCAATCAAGTACAAGAGTGGTGCGAAAACCTGTAGACACTCAGCCCTCCTGTGGAATAAATTTGACACGTGGTCTAGGGGTAACATAAACAAGCCTCTCAAACGCTCTCTGTCTTGTGATACCTGGGCCCTGATTGGTTGCTAAGAGGCACATTGTTAGGGGGCGGGTCAGCTGACAGCTCTTCTGACTGACTTTCTCAAAAGAAATAGCTGAATAGATAGAAAGTAAGATAGCTAACTGTATTTAGCTAGCAGCCAGAGGTCAAATTGAATGTGTTAGCGTCTAGGTTGCATCAACTTATTTTACGAAACAGAAAGAAATGGAGACATACTTGTTAGACTGGATTGGTGCCTCACACGTGATGTGATTAATTTCCCTAACCTCCTTGGCTAGATTGTCAGTATGTTTAAAATCTCACTGCTCCTGTAGCTACATACTGTGTGGGCAGTGGTGGACGGCTGCGCATGCGTCAACCAATGTAAACGAGTATGCAGTACTGTGGAGGCACTTCTATATACGCTGTTTTCAATACACACACACACACACACACATATATATATACAGGTGAAGTCGGAAGTTTACATACACCTTAGCCAAATACATTAAAACTCAGTTTTTCACAATTCCTGACATTTAACCCTAGTAAAAATTCCCTGTCTTCYGTCAGTTAGGATCACCACTTTATTTTAAGAATGTGAAATGTCAGAACAATAGTAGAGAGAATGATTTATTTCAGCTTTTATTTCTTTCATCACATTTCCAGTGGGTCAGAAGTTTACATACACTCAATTAGTATTTGGTAGCATTGCCTTTAAATTGTTTAACTTGGGTCAAAATTTCAGGTAGCTTCCACAAGGTTCCCACAAAAAGTTGTGTGAATTTGGGCTGGTGTAACTGAGTCAGATTTGTAGGCCTCCTTGCTCACACACGCTTTTTCAGTTCTGCCCACACATTTTCTATGGGATTGAGGTCAGGGCTTTGTGATGGCCACTCCAATACCTTGGCTTTTTGTCCTTAAGCCATTTTGCCACAACTTTGGAAGTAATGCTTGGGGTCATTGTCCATTTGGAAGACCCATTTGCGACCAAGCTTTAACTTCCTGACTGATGTCTTGAGATGTTGCTTCAATATATCCAGATCATTTTCCTTCCTAAAGACTCCATCTATTTTGTGAGTGCACCAGTCCCTCCTGCAGCAAAGCACCCCCACAACATGATGCTGCCACCCCCGTTCTTCACGTTTGGGATGGTGTTCTTCGGCTTGCAAGCATCCCCCTTTTCCTCCAACATAACGAGGGTCATTATGGCCAAACAGTTCTATTTTTGTTTCATCAGACCAGAGGACATTCTCCAAAAAGTACAATCTTTGTACCCATGTGCAGTTGCAAACCGTTGTCTGGCTTTTTTATGGCAGTTTTAGAGCAGTGGCTTCTTCCTTGCTGAGCCGCCTTCAGGTTTTGTCGATATAGGGCTCATTTTACTGTGGATATAGATATGTTTTGTACCTGTTTCCTCCAGCATCTTCACAAGGTCCTTTGCTGTTGTTCTGGATTGATTTGCACTTTCCGCACCAAAGTACATTCAACTCTAGGAGACAGAACACGTCTCCTTCCTGAGTGGTATGACGGCTGCGTGGTCCCATGGTGTTTATACTTACCTTCAGTCGTTTGGAAATTGCTCCCAGGATGAACCAGACTTGTGAAGTTTTTTTTTCTTTTTTCTGAGGTCTTGGCAGATTTCTTTTCATTTCCCATGATGTCAAGCAAAGAGCACTGAGTTTGAAGGTAGGCCTTGAAATACATCCACAGGTACACCCCAATTGACTCAAATTATGTCAATTAGCTTATCCGAAGCTTCTAAAGTCATGACATCATTTTCTGGAATTTTCCAAGCTGTTTAAAGGCACAGTCAATTTAGTGTATTGACACTTCTGACCCACTGGAATTGTGATACAGGAATTATAAGTGAAATAATCTGTCTGTAAACAACTGTTGGAAAAATTACTTGTGTCATGCAAAAGTAGATGTCCTAACCGACTTGCCAAAACTATAGTTTAGTGGATGAAAAACTAGTTTTAATGACTCCAACCTAAGTGTATGTAAACTTCCAACTTCAACTGTACAGTACCAGTCAAAAGTTTGGACACACCTACTCATTGAAGGGTTTTTCTTTAGTGCTACTATTTTCTACATTTACATTTAAGTCATTTAGCAGACGCTCTTATCCTCTCATTGTAGATAATAGTGAAGACATCAAAACTATGAAACAACACATGGAATCATGTAGTAACCAAAAAAAGTGTTAAACAAATCAAGTTCCCCACTATGCTGAGCACTTGTTGGCTGCTGTTCCTTCACTCTGCGGTCCAACTCATCCCAAACCATCTCAATTGGGTTGAGGTCGGGTGATTGTGGAGGCCAGGTCATCTGATGCAGCCATCAACACTCCCTTCTTGGTCAAATAGCCCTTACACAGCCTGGAGGTGTGTTGGGTCATTGTCCTGTTGAAAAACAAATGATAGTCCCACTAAGCGCGAACAAGATGGGATGGCAATCCGCTGCAGAATGCTGTGATACCCATGCTGGTTGAGTGTGCCTTTAATTCTAAATAAATCATACAGTGTCACCAGTACAGCACCCCACACCATCAGACCTCTTCCTCCATGCTTCACAGTGGAAAATCACACATGCAGAGATCCTCTGTTCACCTGCTCTGCATCTCTCAAGACATGCAGTTGGAACCAAAAATCTCACTTTTGACTCATCAGACCAAAGGACAGATTCCCACCGGTTTAATGTCCATTACTCGTGTTCTTGGCCCAAGCCAGTCTTTCGTAAAGATGTCCTTTAGTAGTGGTTTCTTTGCAGCAATTCGACCACGAAGGCCTGATTCCCGTAGTCTCCTCTGAACAGTTGATGTTGAAATGTTTCTATTCCTTGAACTCTGTGAAGCATTTATTTGGGCTGCAATTTCTGAGGCTGGTAACTCTATATGAACTTCTCTGCAGCAGAGGTAACTCTGGGTCTTTGTTTCCTTTGGCAGTCCTCATGAGAGCCAGTTTCATCATAGCGCTTGATGGTTTTTGCTCCAGCACTCGAATAAACTTTCAAAGTTCTTGACATTTTCCGGATTGACTGACCTTCATGTTTTAAAGACTGTCGTTTCTCTTTGCATATTTAAGCTGTTCTTGCCATAATATGGACTTGGTCTTTTACCAAATAGGGCTATCTTCTGTATACCACCCCTACCTTGTCACAACACAACTGATTGGCTCAAACACATTAACGAAAAAAATCRCACAAATTAACAAGGCACACCTGTTAATTGAAATGCATTCCAGGTGACTACCTCATTWAAAAAAATATATATAACTAGGCAAGTCAGTTAAGAACAAATTCTTATTTACAATGACGGCCTACCCCCGGTCAAACCCGTACGACGCTGGGCCAATTGTGCGCCGCCCTATGGGACTCCCAATCACGGCCGGATGTGATACAGCCTGGATTCGAACCAGGGACTGTAGCGACGCCTCTTGCAGTGAGATGCAGTTCCTTAGACCGCTGCGCCACTCGGGAGGTAGCCTGAGGTGAGAGAATTCCAAGAATGTGCAAAGCAGTCAAGGCAAAGGGTGGCTACTTTGAAGTATCTAAAATTGAAAAATATATTGATTTGTGTAACACTTTTGGTTACTGCATGACTCCAWYMGTGTTATTTAATAGTTGATGTCTTCACTATTAAATTCTACATGTAGAAAATAGTAAAYAATTCAATAAAAAACTTGAGTATGTGTGTCCAAACTTAACTGGTACTGTGTGTGACACACACAGATGGATATTACATACACACAGAAGTTATTCAAATACTATATTTCAGATTGCTGCTATGCCTGCTGAAATGTGACAATACCAGACGAGTGACAAATACATTAACATACAAGTCAAATAAGATGTAATCCCTTTAATAAAACGCAGTGGACCAAAGGAAAATAATCCAACAAAAAAATCTAGTTGATAACATTTACAACCACAAAAAAAAAAAAAAACTGTACAACTCTACACTCCTGGAGTCACTGCTATTTTTTTTGAAAATCTGTTTATTTTTTATTAATTCACTTTTCTGTGATGAGGGGAAACTCTGGAGTGAAGGGGAGGGAGAAGAGGGCTGTATAATGTGATTGTTTTTTTCCCCCTCAGATACAATAGTGTAACCTTTGTACACAGGTATGCATCAACGTGGCAGTTGAAGTATTTCTCCACTGCCACTACAGCAGTGGAAAAGGGGGTGGGGGAGAATCTCTCTAAACAGCAGATTGTTATTTGTATAAGATGTCATAGTGGCCGGGTCTATAGAGGAGGAAGACACGAGGCTCGCTGCCTTCAGGGAAGACGTGGTGGTTGACGGAGCCTCCCTCACCCCGGTCCATGTACTCCACTAGGATSGACACGTTCAGGGCCTGGGCCAAGGCAATGATGTGGATATGGTCACTTTCTTTAGACATGGGCTCCACCTCCTGGACAAGAGAAACACAGAGGACAATTGAAGTGTTTTGACTTGTTGTCGCTGTTACGCAAGACAGAAAAAGTCATGAAGACATTGGAATGTGCATGCTTCGTACCCAAGAGGACCATGTGGTAACACTCATTCTGACTCATTGCACACCAGACAAAATTCAAGCCATATGTAAACAAATCCTTAATCTAGCTTCTCGCCTTTAACCAGCGTTGTGTTTATTAAAACACACTGTATCAACAAATGTAAAAAATTGCACAAGAATAACAAGTGTTTCTTATTGGGCGAATAGAGATAGTTTCACCCTTTTTCTGAATTTTTATCATCCGCTTCATACCTACTGAGCACGACCCAATAGGAACCCACCTGCTGGCAGAACTCCTTGACGGAGCGTCCACCCTCGATGAAGTGCTGGAAGAAGCCGTGCTCCCTCTGCAGGTAGCCTGAGGTGAGCAGCCGCAAGTACACCACGATGTAGTCCGACACGCTCTGGTCTCTGAAGGAGCCCAGCAGCTCACGGAGGCCCGGCTGCTTCTCACACAYCTCCAACAGGTCCATYAACTAGGGGAAGAATTAACAATAATATGGTCAGTTAGGTGATGATTTTCTGTGACGTCACTAACAGCTMTTAACATGTTCAGTATATGTGTAATGTGTGTGTGCTGTCACTGTTGTTCAAGTSTGTGTAATAATAGAACAGCAACTCACAGTATTGTGGAAGTCTTCGATGGTGAACTCTGTAAAACCCTGGTTGACCAGGTCCAGTTTGCTCTTTGCTGCCACTGCTTTGAACCTACAGCGACATACATTGCATCATCGGTATTCAGTAGCAATTAATGCAGCAACACTAACCAGATGACATCCATCTATCGTATTACAGAGTCGGCTTTACTGAACATCGAGGATCTAGATGCACTATGGAAGTGCTACGTTACCTCTGCAGCTCTTTGCTGTCTTCTAGCAGTGATTCGAGATGTGAAAAGCCAAAAGCTCTGTAGAAACAGTTRCCATCTGGCCGCGTCTTGCGGATATACGAGTATTTTTTGTGTAAATCCTAAGGGAAAAAACAGGGACAGAGTATACACAGTAAATAGAATCGTAATGTGACTATTTCAAATCTTCAATAGATGTGGTCATAAGGAACTCTTTAGCGTTAAACCAGTAATAAATAATAATAATAAGCCATTTAGCAGACACTCTAGTCATGCATTTTACATATGGGTGGTCCRGGGAATCAAACCCACTATCCTGGCGTTGAAAGCACCTTGCTCTACGAACTGAGCTACAGAGAACCAATGTTCCCTGCCACGCAGAGCACAAAATACATTTCATCCCATGGAGAGAAGCACGAGAGTGAACTTCACGCAACTTTCTAGAGTTTTCCCCGTTAGTTAACACTATCAACGTTACCCAATTGTGATTGAWTCAACGCAATATTAGCCACTTTCAATGCAACATTCCGAAAGAAAGCGAACTATGCAAGATATTTTGTTGTATGCAGAACACATCCAAGTAAGATTCTACTGCGCACGACTCACATACAGAGAACAGCGCGGCATAACCAATCAAAGCTGCAGTAGGCCTATATGCAAATAGACCATTGCCATATATGGATCTGTGCCATTTACTTTGAACTGGAGTGTTTACAGCATGAGCGGTCATGAGTAGATGCGCTTGTTTAGAGATCAAAGCAAAAGCTGTGCACATTTTGATCATATCCTTTAATAATAATGGAACACTAGTCACTTTTATAATGTTTACATATTTTGCATTACTCATCTCATATGTATATAATGTATTCTATTCTACTGTATCTTAGTRTATGCCACTCTGACATTGCTCATCCAAATATTTATATTTTCTAAATTCCATTCCTTTACTTAGATTTGTATGTATTGTGAAWTTGTTAGATATTACTTGTTAGATATTACGGCACTGTCGGAGCTAGAAACACAAGCATTTCGCTAAACCAGCAATAACATCTGCTAAACACGTGTATGTGACCAATAACATTTGATTTGACTAGGCATTGAACACCACACATTGGCTGCTACTGTAGGCTGAATGATGGAACAGCTATTTCCATGTTAAAATGTTATGAGATGCATTTTCTCCATAGTTTTTTTTGATAGGCCTACATTATGATCAAACAGCCAAGTTGGCGTACTTGGCCATTGTTAAAAKAGTAACTTAAAGCAGCTACAGCCTCAGTGTTCACAGTAAACGCGCGCTGGAAGTTGCACAGAATTTTCAATGTTCACGTTTGCGCTCAGCAGACTGGAAATTTGCTCAGTGCCCAAAAATTCGAGGGAACATTGAAGAGGACCTGTATAAAGTCATGCAGATTCACATCCTTTAATACAAGAATCTTGTGGTTTTACTTACCTTGATCTTGAGCTGATAAATGGTGTCTTCCACGGCATACTCCCTCTGCAACACTGACAGTTCCTGTCTGTCTGACACTAAAGGAATGCTAGTTGCGATCTAGACAGTCAGACAGACAGGCAGACAATTAAGGCACAGACGTTTTGTACTCACAGATTTATAGAAACCAATATGAAAACAACAGGGTCTACATTTAGACAGGCAGCCCAAATCGAATATTTTRCCCCCACTAATTGGTATTTTGACCAATCAAATCAGCTCTGAAAAAGAGTTGATGGGAAAGATCTAATGTGATTGGTCAAATGCCCAWTTAGTGGGAGAAAYAAATATCAGAATTGGGATGCCTGTCTAAACAGCCTGGGTGATCCAAAACATGTGATGCAAAGCCATGCAGTTCAACCTTTTCCACATCAGACTTATGTCAGTCTAATTAAAAAACAGCCTGCACATGATCAATGTTTATTCAAGTATAAAATCTCTCACCTCCTGCTGGATTCGATCCTGCTGAGCCATAATCGCCTCATCATAAGCGAGGCAGTTTACTCCTCCCGCTAGAGAAGAAAAAACAACACCATAGAAGTTTGTAAACATTTTAAAAAGGCCAGTTCTGGTTATGTAATTTATACCACAACAACATGAMATTGATGACAGTTGTCATGTAGTTTAAGCAAATTCTGTAATCACATATCAGTCTATTGATAAATATAAGTATTGAAGCTGGTTCACGTGGGGTGCAAGTGCAACGATGTGGTCGGCGTCTGACCATATTTTTGGAACAACTAGAATTGATTAACTAACAAAGCTTGCGAACGTTAGTGCTAGCCAGCTAACTAWCCAATTTCAGTTATGGCGTCAAWAAACATTAGACAACCAATTGAAAGTCGGCAAAAATATACTGTGAGTGAGAGCCTACATTATGTCGCATAAAAAAAACTTAATGGGATTTACTCCATCCTCCCTAAAAATATAGCTAYGTCAAAAATGCGTTTCTTTGTGTGTGTGACTTGAATGCTATGGCCTCCCCCATTCCCTTCTCATATTCATGCAAGCAGCTTGTCCCTCAACTGCCATCACTAGATTACCTAACAGCCACATTACACCTCCATAAAAAAAGAATGCATTAATAGCCAAGCCGGTTAGATTAGTTATCTTRCGTTTTGATGTTGTTTCACTCACCCTCCATCTCTCCCTGTGTTGTTTCCTGCTGCTGTTCCTCCGCCATTTTAGCTGTAGAATTCTATTTCCGTCGTCTCTCTGACCTCATTCTAAACTTCCGGGTTACACTAGTAGTCCAGGGGTGCAATCTATATCTATATGTAAATCCTGTAATCATTATTCCAAACAGACGGAAAACTACAGTTTCTATTGGACAAATTCAGGTAGGTCCCACCCCGTTTCGTTCTGTTTGGTTCGCGGCGAATACACCCCCTGTGCCAGCAACTAGTTATTTTCTCTGACAAAAGCACGTAAATACAGATATAACACATATTTAGAACAGGTCATTAGTTTCCTGGCTCAAATAACTATCTATTATATACGTGCAACTAATGTGTGCAGATTTAAAACTTTTCACATTTTATATAATATTTTTAATATGAGTTTTTTTGTCATTTATCAGACCATCAACTTACAGGACAAATTAGAGTTAAGTGTCTTGCTCAAGGGAACGTCGACAGATTTTTCACTTAGTCGGCTCAGGGATTCGGACCAGCGACTTTTCGGTTACTGGCCCAACGTCCTTAACCACAAGGCTACCCTAGTTTTTTTGTAGGTCCTCATTCTCAAACACTTGGGTCAGCTCATGTGCAAATGGGTTATACAGTGCATTCGGAAAGTATTCAGACCCCTTGTCTTTTTCCACATTTTGTTACGTTACAGTCTTATTGTAAAATGGATTCGGCCTCCATCATTCTTAAATGGAAGAAGTTTGGAACCACCAAGACTCTTCCTAGTGCTGGCCGCCCAGTCAAACTGAGCAATTGGGAGAGAAGGGCATTGGTCAGGGAGGTGACCAAGAACTKGATGGTCACTCTGACAGAGTTCCAGAATACCTCTGTGGAYATGGGAGAACCTTCCAGAAGGACAACCATCTCTGCAGCACTCCACCAATCAGGCCTTTATGGTAGTGGCCAGACGAAAGCCACTCCTCAGTAAAAAGCACATGACAGCCCACTTGGAGTTTGCCAAAAGGCACCTAAAGGACTCTCAGACCATGAGAAACAAGATTCTCTAGTCTGATGAAAGCAAGATTGAACCATTTGGCCTTAATGCCAAGGGTCACATCTGGAGAAAACCTGGCACCATCCTTAGTGAAACATGGTGGTGGCAGCATCATGCTGTGGGGATGTTTTTTTAGAGGCAGGGACTAGGAGACTAGTCAGGATTGAGGGAAGGTTGAACAGAGCAAAGTACAGAGAGATCCTTGATGAAAAGCTGCTCCAGAGCGCTCAGGACCTCAGACTGGAGCGAAGGTTCACCTTCCAACAGGACAACGACCCTAAGCACACAGCTAAGACAATGCAGGAGTGGCTTCGGGACAATCCTCTGACGCTCCCCATCCAACCTGACAGAGCTTGAGGAGCTGCAGAGAAGAATGAGAGAAACTCTCCAAATACTGGTGTGCAATATTTGTAGCGCCATACCCAAGAAGACTCAAGGCTGTAATCGCTGCCAAATGTGCTTCAAAAAGTACRGAGTAAAGGGTCTGAATACCTTCGTAAATTAGATTTATTTTATTTTTTTACACYTTTGCAAACACCTGTGTTTGCTTTGTCATTATGGGTTATATAGTGTAGATTGATGAGGGGGCGAAAAACAATTTAATGTTTTGGAATAATGCTGTAACATAAAAAAAAWMTGGAGAAAGTCAAGGTGTCTGAATACTTTCCAAATTCACTGTATATACACACACGGCGATGACAGCGGCATGATTTTGAAGCCACCAAACATCCATTTTGGCACTCCACACCATTGTTAAAATATTTTGTAAGCTATGAATCGCTACATTTAATATATACAAATAATTTATTCAAGTATAACTACAGAAAATTCTSTTGTCCCCACGTTGTCCTTGAAATTTTAAATGTAATTGAAATACTGTGGAATTAAATGCATGCCTATGGAGGACTGCATCGGCGTGCAATTATGGCCGATTGTTGGCTTCAGCAAGCCAGGACTTCAGTACATAGTTGGTTATATACGATTTTCACACACCTCGGTTTGATATAGATAAATGGTCAAATCGTTTCACCGCGTATAATATACACTAAACTAAAAATGTTGAAACAATGATCAGACACTAGAATTGGATTACGTGTTTTTATTGAGATAAAATGTCAAAAAGGGTAATTTCGTGACTTCAGTTCAAGCATCATAGGCCAGAAAAAGGAATGCAGCAGTTGACTTTTGATCCAAGAACCGTGGTAGAGAAACAGTTCAGCGCTTCTGGTAGTCCTGAACATTGGCGAGGATCCAACCAGATGGTCCAAGTATGGCCACCGCAAAAATACTCATGACGAAAGCAGTTTCCTGTGAACAGAGGCAAGGCTGTCATACTCATACACGTCACCCAAGAACACAGGTTGGCAAGTCATATTATTGCCAATAATAAGGCATGCAAGAAATGCATTATTTTAAAACTGTCAACATAATTTGGATAAGCATATTTTGAAATTTCGGTGCATAATTTAAATCAGCTAGCCAACTACTATCTGAACTAGATGGCTAGCTTCAACGATMGCCTACTCACAGAACATGAAAATAACAAAACTGTTTATAAATATATATGGCCTACTCACTGCAGCGCCGATGTTGTCTTTGGGMGGTTTACTGGATAAGTTTGCTCGTTGGTTGATTGCACGTGTCCTCGAAGCCACAGTTGACCGTACTTTCAGCATTCCGCGCAGAAGGCCAGACATGATTCAACCGCATCAACAGGATCCGTTTATAAGGCTAGCTTGTTTGTYAGTTTGTTGCGTGTTATTTGCGTTGGCATTGTTTGAGACTTTATAGTCCTGACCTGCGGAAGCTACGTCATACGATCTTTAAAACTTTTCGCGTGGAAATTTGCTCCGTTTTGATTGGTAGACAGAAAACCATCTAGACATACAAGCGATGAGTGAATGTAGCCATTTTGGAAAGTAACAAAATATCACACAAGTGTTGTAACTTTGTCTCCTTTATTGACTGTTGTTTCACATTGACAAGAGAATGCAGAGTTTGAAGCTTTAAGTGCTTTTCAGAGTCTCTCTAATGGAAGAAAACTACTGGACATTGTGCAATCTTTATCAACCCTACACACTCAATTACTAGTGATTCAGTAGCGTTAACATTAAGTCCAAGACTTCCAAACAGTGAGAAATACTATTGTACCAGATATGCTTATTTATCTGAACATCKAAAAAGACTTGCAGCTTAACAGTGAGAAGTCAATGTGGGGTCACTTTAGGCTGAACAACTACACACACAGCTTAGTTAAGGCAGCATTATAGTCACTCAGAGAGGTATTAGGCAGAGAAGGTGGAGGAGAGAAGGCTTAGTTTGTTGCACTATATGAAGGATCATTTTCCAACACTGGAACAACGTTTTGAGGATATACTGATGGGATCATTCTAAACAAAACYCAGCCTATAGCAGAAAGTATTTTAGCAATAAGGATTGTGTGTGGGCTACCCAAAACACAAGCATTAATAACACGCAAAAATMACTACATTCGACATACAGACAGACATACATTGAGCAAACAGTTTTATAACARCAAGGATCACGCATGTTAACCTAGTCCCTTCAACTTGAGTGGTTATTCGGTGCAGATATGAATAAAGAGGTGGTCCTTGGCAGGCCGAATCAGTAGTGTAGAATCACAGTGTCTATGTGAGAAGAACGTGCTTATTTTGAATACTTTATTTTGATAAGTCTCTATGTCCCATCATGTCTCATTCTTGGAAGACATGGTTTTGGTACCATTAGACAGTGGTGAGGTGTCCAGCTACTTGTTGACCCCACTGACTGTTAAAGGGTGTATTCTCTGACCATGTTAGCTTAAATGATGGTGAACAGTGTTATTGATGATATTAATGTTGCACAAGCCAGTTGACTATGCATTGCTGGTGCATGTGAGAAGGTGAATGCTGATTTTGAATTAGCCCATTGAGAAGGTGAATGCTGATTTGAATTAGCCCATTGAGAAGGTGAATGCTGATTTTGAATTAGCCCATTGAGAAAATTAATGCTGAATGTCGAGGTTGAAAGTGGTATCAGGTTATTGGCCATCACGTAGCCGGACAGGGATTGCTACATGTATAGTCAATCATCAACTAATACTGACCACAATGAAATGACACAATGAAAATGTACTAGTTACAGGGAGCTTTCAGGTTTCTAAACCATTTCTCATGTTAAAATGGTTTTCTTGTGGAATAGCCAGAGGCAAAACCAGAAGCTGGGGCTGTGGAAAAACCAGCGGTTGGTTTTAGGGCTGGGGTTTATTGGCGAGGATCGTCTGGGGCAGGGATCCTTTCCAGGCTGGGCTCCATGCCCCAGATCTCCCGGGCGTACTGGGAGATAGTGCGGTCGCTAGAGAATTTACCACAACCAGCGATGTTGTGGATCACCATCTTGGTCCATTCTTTAGGGTTCTGTTGGGATGGATGYGAAGAGAGGGGAAATTAAAACCATTGCAGAAGGAAGGAATACTGTTATGTTATGTATCTGTAAAAATTCTTATAACTGACAGGGGAATAGTCAAGTCACAATTTATTTATAGAGCATTTAACAAGTCTCGATACACTTCACAAAAAAGAAAGAAAACAGGGCCTCCCGAGCGGTGCAGCGGTCTAAGGCACTGCATCGCAATGCTAGAGGCGTCACTACAGACCCAAGTTCAATCCCGGGCTGTATCACAGCTGGCCGTGATCGGGAGTCCCAAAGGGCGGCGCACAACTGGCKCAGCGTTGTCCGGGTTAAGGGAGGGTTTGGCCGGTGAGGCTTTACTTGGCTCATCYCGCTCTAGCGACTCCTTGTGGCGGGCCGGGCACCTGCAGGCTGACCTCGGTCGTCAGTTGAACAGCGTTTCCTCCAACACATTGGTGCGGCTGGCTTCCGGGTTAAGCGGGCGGGTGTTAAGAAGCACAGTTTGGCGGGTCGTGTTTCTGAGGACGCATAACTCGACTTTCGTCTCTCCTGAGACAGTTGGGGAATTGCAGCGATGAGACAAGATCGAAATTGGGGGGTAAAATACAAACAAAAAAAGAAGGAAAAAAAGAAAGAAAACAATTGATATTAAAAAGATTTTCAGTCTATGAAACACTCACCTTGTAGAGAGCACTGACTTTCTCTTGGCATTTGATGTAAGCTTCGTAGTCAGCGAACACCTTGAATCTGTAACACAAACATCACGCTCGGTTAGACATTGTGCGGCTGTGTGTAAAACGGTAGAGTACAGTGTGTCCGTATTTGGGTGTTGTGACTCAGCGTTTTCCACCCCACCTGTCATGGTGAAGCAGCATGTTGACAATGTCCTTGAAGAGGTCGTGCTGGTCGGGGCTAAAGAATCCACCAGCGATCTGGTCCATGGCCTGCTTCAGCTCAGGAATGCGGTTGTAGTAGTCCATGGCATCATATCTGAGAAGATGGATACATTTATAAAGAAGAGGATACACTTATAAAGAAGATTTTTTTTAAATCCATTATGGGATGCATGCCAGTTATCATCCTTCCTTCCAAGTCATTCAAAAAGCTGTCTCTTTCGGTTCTATSCTTTACCATGCAAATCATCTAGGCTTCTTCACCAAAGTTTACCCAGTAAGCATCCTTCCATGTCTTCCGAAATGTTCTCTCCTTAGCTATCATCCAATGCCTTCTTCTCCACCATCTCAGATCAGAACCCTTCGTCCATCCATTCACCTCCCCACTGTCTTACCCACTCTTGTCCATGGCGTCCACGTCGTCCACCCTCATGCCGAAGATGAAGAGGTTCTCTTCTCCGGCCTCCTCGGCCATCTCTACGTTGGCTCCGTCCATGGTGCCGATGGTGAGCGCTCCGTTCAGCATGAACTTCATGTTGCCAGTGCCAGATGCCTCAGTGCCAGCTGTGGAGATCTGCTCAGACAGGTCGGACGCAGGGATGACTGGCGAGAGAGAGACAGAGAGAGAGAGAAGGAGAGAAACCCGAAACAGAGAGATGAGACAAGGCAGAGAGAAAATGTATGTGGAAGAAGTGGGAAGCCCCTTAACTACACTCCAATGGGAACATAAACAAAACCAAGAAAGCAGCAAGTATGTGAATTATTTACTTTTCTCGGCCAGAGTGACCTTGTAGTTCTCCAGGAAGATGACTTTGAGGCGGTCTCCCACCACAGTGTCGTGGTTGACAATCTCTCCGATGGCAGTGATCAGCCTAATGATCAGCTTTGCTGTGTGATACCCAGGGGCAGCCTGGGAAAAAATTTAGAATATGAAATCACATGGATGCCAAAATCTTATACAGAAGGCACAGATCTGTTTGTGCTGTCTTGCCAACTTTGGTCGTTGTCTCCATAGCAGTTGGTAAAACAGCTCAAACTGATGTGGGACAGGCTAATGTCGTGGAAATATTCYCTCAATCATATTTCTCTATTTGTGAATTCAAATCGACTTTATTACAAAGTAACAAGCCGAGCTGGCCCATGGGCCAACTAACTTTCCAGCCTCGGCACATACCTTTTATACAGTTTTCATCCTTACGTCACGCACATAGTAACTCCTCTTTATGTTAATYATTCGACTTCCCTCCCCTTTGGCATTTAGCCACCAATATCTTTTTGCCTTGCACTCATTTTAGCTTGGTTTCCATTTTCTTATTGGCACAGACATTAGGGCATAGATTCCATTGGTGGCGTAACCATAGCAATGATACAAAAACAAACATTAGGGCATAGATTCCATRGGTGGCGTAACCATAACAATGATACAAAAATAAACAGACACACACACTCCTGATGCAGGTGCATGTCTAATGGTGCTTGAGTAATACAAACCTATGCTCATAATGCACGTCTAATGAACCTCACGGGACTAGGTAATGGCTTCCCTTAGCCTAATGACCTAGACACATATATAGAGTGCATTGATTCTGCTTACTACTAAGATGTATAATGTGCACACATGTACTGGAAAATTCCCAATACTAACAAAATATATCCAATTAGTTTTGCAGTACAACCTGTATCCTAATGACTTGATCAAACGTCTATTGTGGCTCACCTTTCCTCCAATCATGATAGTCCTGGGGGTCCAATTCTTGTTGGGCTCCTTCTTGATGCCTGATTGAAAAAGACGACAGGTTAACTTGGTTGACAGAATAATGTCTCTCAGTAAAGCTGTAAAAGAACAGAGGACCACTCACGGTTGTAGAGAGTGATGATGTGCAGGCAGTTGAGCAGTTGCCTCTTGTACTCGTGGATCCTCTTGACTTGAACGTCGAACATGGAGTTGGGGTTGATCTTCACCTTGTAGTGCTCCTCCAGATAGGCAGAAAACTTCAGCTTGTTCTCCTACAGATAGACACAGTAAAGTGTTAGGAGGTATCGTACGGACCTGGGCTCAGACTGAGACGGTGAATCGAATTACAATGACAACATATTTCAAGAGATTGTTATGTTCTGACCTGTTTGACCTTGGCGATGTCATGAATCAAAGAGTCGTCATCCACAAACGTCAGCAACTTCTTCAGTTGGTCCAGATCGCGGATGTAATCCTCACCGATCCTCTGAACATTCACACATACAGAAATAAKCATTTTTAGAA
Source organism: Salvelinus sp. IW2-2015 (assembly GCF_002910315.2). Classification (NCBI taxonomy): domain Eukaryota; kingdom Metazoa; phylum Chordata; class Actinopteri; order Salmoniformes; family Salmonidae; genus Salvelinus; species Salvelinus sp. IW2-2015. The sequence continues at coordinate 33,711,436 of NC_036840.1, forward strand.
TCATCATTTCTCAGACACTACTGCGACACTAGCACCAACTGTCACTCCACTTTGGTTATGATTTTAGCTACACTCCACCACACACCTCTGCAATGACTTCAGCCAGCCCAGGGTTGCACATGACCAGCCAGCGTCGGGGCGTGATCCCGTTGGTCTTGTTCTGGAACTTGTGGGGGTCCACCTCGTAGAAGTCCTTGAACCTAGTGGGCTCAATGAATGATTGATAGATCAAATACCATTTAACATATGGGGCCAGTGGGAAAACAGGTTACCATGTTGGCTAGGGATAGCGTCATAAGTAGCTAGAAATAAAACAAACTAAAACAACGTTTCTTCGTACAGAGTTGCTTTGAGGATGTCCGAGTGGATGCGGGCCACTCCGTTGACGGCGTGGGAYCCCACGATYCACAGGTGGGCCATGTTGATCTTCTTCTGGTCGCCCTCCTCCACTAGGGACATGCGGCGCAGACGATCCTGGTCCCCYGGGTAGAGCTTAGCGATGCGCTGAGGGAAGGAGGAGAAAGAGGATTGGAAACAATTACCTTCACACCCATTTGTTTGCATCACATTGAAGAAGCAAATATTGAGGGATAWGTTGTTGCTTTTTACAGTAGCTAACTCCTAATCCTCTCAGGCACGTGAATATATGTTTACAGTATATTCTCTCATATACAGTGCATTCGGGAAAGTATTCAGACCCCTTCACTTTTTCAACATMTTGTTACGTTACAGCCTTATTCTAAAATCGATTAAATTGTTTTTTCTCCCCAAATSAATCTACACACAAAACCCCATAATGACAAAGCTAAAYCCGTTTTTCAATAAAGTTTTGCAAAAGCTCAGGTGCATCCTGTTTCCAGTGATCATCCTTGAGATGTCTCTATAAATTGATTGGAGTCTACCTGTGGTAAATTCAATTGATTGGACATGATTTGGYAAGGCACACACCTGTCTATATAAGGTCCCACAGTTGACAGTGCATGTCAGAGCAAAAKCCAAGCCATGAGGTTGAAGGAATTGTCRGTAGAGCTCCGAGACAGGATTGTGTCGAGGCAGAGATCTGGGGAAGAGTACCAAAACATTTCTGCAGCATTGAAGGTCCCCAAGAAAACAGTTGCCTCCATCATTCTTAAATGGAAGAAGTTTGAAACCACCAAGACTTCCTAGAGCTGGCCGCCCGGCCAAACTGAGCAATTGGGAGAGAAGGGCKTTGGTCAGGGAGGTGACCAAGAACCCGATGGTCACTCTGACAGAGTTCCAGAATACCTCTGTGGAGATGGGAGAACCTCCCAGAAGGACAACCATCTCTGCAGCACTCCACCAATCAGGCATTTATGGTAGAGGSGCCAGATGAAAGCCACTCCTCAATAAAAGGCACATGACAACCCGCTTGGAGTTTGCCAAAAGGCACCTAAAGGACWCTCAGACCACGAGAAACAAGTCTCTGGTCTGATGAAAGCAAGATTGAACTCGTTGGCCTGAATGCCAAGRGTCACGTCTGGAGGAAACCTTGCACCATCCCTATGGTGAAGCATGGTGGTGGCAGCACCATGCTGAGGGGATGTTTTTCAGTGGCAGGGACTGGGAGACTAGTCAGGATTGAGGGAAAGATGAACTGAGAAAAAGTACAGAGAGCTCCTTGATGAAAACCTGCTCCAGWGCACTCAGGACCTAATACTGGGGCGAAGGTTCACCTTCCAACAGGACAACGATCCTCAGCACARAGCCAAGACAACGCAAGAGTGGCTTCGGGACATGTCTCTGAATGTCTTTGAGTGGCCCAGCCAGAGCCCGGACTTGAACGCGATTGAACATCTCTGGAGAGACCTGAAAATAGCTGTGCAGCAACGCTCCCCATCCAACCTGACAGAGCTTGAGAGGATCTGCAGAGAAGAATGGGAGGAAACTCCCCAAAAAGAAATGGGAGAAACTCCCCAAATACAGGTGTGCCAAGCTTGCAYCTTCATACCCAAGAAGAGTCGAGGCTGTAATCGCTGCCAAAGGTGCTTCAACAAAGTACTGAGTAAAGGGTCTGAACACTTATGCAAATGTGACATTTCCATTTTTATTTTTAATACATTTGCCAACACTTCTAAAAACCTGTTTTTGCTTTGTCATTATGGGTTATTGTGTGTAGATTTGATGAGGGGGGGGAAAACGATTTAATCCATTTTAGAATAAGGATGTAACATAACAAAATGTGGAAAAAGTGAAGGGGTCTGAATACTTTCTGAATGCCCTGTATACGTACACTCGTACAGCTGTAATACTGTGTGTTTTTACAGGAGTGCCTGTATACGTACACTCGTACGGCTGTAATACTGTATGTTACAGGAGTGCCCTGTATACGTACACTCGTACGGCTGTAATACCTGTATGTTACAGGAGTGCCCTGTATACGTACACTCGTACGGCTGTAATACTGTATGTTACAGGAGTGCCCTGTATACGTACACTCGTACACGGCTGTAATATCTGTGTGTTACAGGAGTGCCCTGTATACGTACACTCGTACGGCTGTAATATCTGTATGTTACAGGAGTGCCCTGTATACGTACACTCGTACGGCTGTAATACTGTATGTTACAGGAGTGCCCTGTATACGTACACTCGTACGGCTGTAATACTGTATGTTTACAGGAGTGCCCTGTATACGTACACTCGTACGGCTGTAATACTGTGTGTTACAGGAGTGCCCTGTATACGTACACTCGTACGGCTGTAATACTGTATGTTACAGGAGTGCCCTGTATACGTACACTCGTACGGCTGTAATACTGTGTGTTACAGGAGTGCCCTGTATACGTACACTCGTACGGCTGTAATACTGTGTGTTACAGGAGTGGCCCTGTATACGTACACTCGTACGGCTGTAATACTTTGTGTGTACAGGAGTGCCCTGTATACGTACACTCGTACGGCTGTAATACTGTTGTTACAGGAGTGCCCTGTATACGTACACTCGTACGGCTGTAATACTGTGTGTTACAGGAGTCCCTGTATACGTACACTCGTACGGCTGTAATACTGTGTGTTACAGGAGTGCCCTGTATACGTACACTCGTACGGCTGTAATACTGTATGTTACAGGAGTGCCCTGTATACGTACACTCGTACGGCTGTAATACTGTATGTTACAGGAGTGCCCTGTATACGTACACTCGTACGGCTGTAATACTGTATGTTACAGGAGTGCCCTGTATACGTACACTCGTACGGCTGTAATACTGGTATGTTCAGGAGTGCCCTGTATACGTACACTCGTACGGCTGTAATACTGTGTGTTACAGGAGTGCCCTGTATACGTACACTCGTACGGCTGTAATACTGGTATGTACAGGAGTGCCCTGTATACGTACACTCGTACGGCTGTAATACTGTGTGTTACAGGAGTGCCCTGTATACGTACACTCTGTACGGCTGTAATACTGTGTGTTACAGGAGTGCCCTGTATACGTACACTCGTACGGCTGTAATACTGTGTGTTACAGGAGTGCCCTGTATACGTACACTCGTACGGCTGTAATACTGTGTGTACAGGAGTGCCCTGTATACGTACACTCGTACGGCTGTAATACTGTGTTACAGGAGTGCCCTGTATACGTACACTCGTACGGCTGTAATACTGTGTGTTACAGGAGTGCCCTGTATACGTACACTCGTACGGCTGTAATACTGTATGTTACAGGAGTGCCCTGTATACGTACACTCGTACGGCTGTAATGTTACAGGAGTGCCCTGTATACGTACACTCGTACGGCTGTAATGTTACAGGAGTGTTTGGCTCTACCTCCAGGTGACGTCGGTTGATCTCGTAGATGATCTCCAGGTGTCTGGGCAGAAGGTTCTGGAGCAGGTCGGTGGGCCAGCGCTCCAGAGCCTCAGGCAGGACGGTGTGGTTGGTGTAGGCACAGGTACGTGTACAGATGTCCCAGGCCTGAGAGATGAGGGAAATACAATGATACATGTAGAAGGAAATTGTCTTGGTTAATGTTTGGTGAATCCATTTAGGAGCATTTCCCCATTTGTGGTAAGTATTCTTTACACTTGTATGTATCATTGCTTTAGCAGGGGGACCAGCACTATACCTTCTCCCATGTCTGGTGCTCRGTGTCCAACAAGATCCTCATCAGCTCAGGGATGGCCATGGCAGGGTGGGTGTCGTTCAGCTGGATGGCCACCTACAATACAGGCAGGGGAGAGGGCATCAGCCAATACAGTTGAAAGACACAGTTAGGGGAGGAAACTGTTGCATGTGAACACATAGTCTCACYTTCAAATGTATTTATCAAGCCCTTTTCACATCAGCCGATGTCACAAAGTGCTTATACAGAAACCCAGCCTAAAACCCCAAACAGCAAGCAATGCAGATGTAGAAGCACATCATACCGGAGTGTGCTCAGTGAAGAAAGGCATTTGGAGACTATATGGTACTTTGATACATATAATTCAGTTAGYACATACACTTAGCGTCCTAGACTATCTATCGTATCCATCTTACCTTGTCAGGTAGGGTGGACAGGTCAACGCGCACAACCTCAGTGGAGCCGAACTTGGAGGACTTGAAGCGACGGACGATGTCCTGCAGAGTGGCRGCCACCACAAAGTACTCCTGCTTCAGACGCAGCTCCTTGCCCTCGAAGAACTGGGGTCAAACACAGGACCACAGTCCATCACACTTGATTATTATTATGATGTTCTCAGAGAAGTGCTTTGAAGACTCAGCTTAAATGRATTCTTACAGGAACCTGTGTCTATATTGAGCAGGAGACATAATACTTTAAATGGATGAAATGTTTTGACAGCATTAGGAAAACTCATTGATTCGTTACAATGAATCGTCATTGTCGATAAGAATTTGTTCGTAGAACTCGTCTGGCTCAATAAAGGTTCAAATCAACACTGGGTTCTACTCACGTTGTCATTGGGGTACAGAACACGGGAGATGTTCTCGGCCAAGTTTCTGTCCAGCACAGCTTGAATATAGCCACCCACGTTGACTGTAGAACAAACAAAAATGCTGTGGTCACATCTAGCATTTCAAATGTCTTGCCTAGTACTGTTTTCCAGCTCCCATCAGGACAATCAACATCACGATTGTTGAATTAGATTACGGATAAACAAACTGATGGTTGAATTTGATTACGGATAAACAAACTGATGGTTGAATTTGATTACTGATAATAATATTACAAAGGTTGTAAAGATTTCCATTAATACATCATTTAATCAGTAGGTTTAAACAATAAAACAGACACAGACAGGCCCAAACAGTCCAGAAGTAACTCACAGTCTTTCAGGTTGAAATCACAGGGGGCCTTGGCAGACCACAGTCTCATGGTGTTCACAACGTTATTCCTGTAGCCAGGGACCGGGGTGTCATAAGGAAGGGCCAACACTACCTGTTAATGTAGAAGGGCCATGTAATGTTTAGTTACGTCCACAATGATTATTATTTCTATGTTGTATCGTCTTTATGTAGTCTCTCACCTGTGTGTCGACCCATTTCAAACCCTCGGGGGTGTGCTCCACTCTGCCGTAGAAGTGGACGGGTCGCATGTACTCAGGGCGGGCCTTCTCCCAGGGGTTGCCGTAGCGCAGCCAATCGTCAGCCTCCTCTACCTGTRGATTATCATGATTATACAGCATCATGAGTTTACTATGACTAGTTTGCAAATGTGAGAAATGATTCATAAAATAATTTGACCATCTGAAGCACATGACTCCAACAAGCACCGAAAATGACTATTTACACTGACTAACATGTAATCAAAGACACAGACATGTACATACATATAGTAAACTTTGCCAGTTAAACTACCTGCCAGCCATTCACAATTTTCTGGTTGAAGATGCCGAACTCATAGCGGATGCCGTAGCCGTAAGCTGCCAGTCCCAGAGACGCCATGGAATCTAGGAAGCAGGCTGAGAGCACAGGGGGAGGGGCGAGAGAGATGGGGTGAGACAGGGTTGTCCTGACCACTGAGCATCACTGTCGTTGGCAACACTATTTTTAGGGGGGAAGCAGCGAGGTAGACCAATAGAGAGTCAAGGAGGAGGAACTCACCGGCGAGCCGTCCAAGGCCACCATTTCCCAGCCCGGCATCTTCCTCAATGTCCTGCAGCTCCTCCATGTCCAGGCCCAACTGATGAAGAAGATGAAGATACATTGTTAAGATTCATAGTACTTCATTAGTCTATAATACATTATAAAATGAGGGAGGATGGAGCTACATTAATGTATTAGGAAAAGCTTTTTCTTCTGAATACATGGAAATGGGGCAGTGTTCAATCTCAGAGCAGGACAATGTACCTGAAATTCTTACATAAGAAAGTATCCTTGAATCTTGAATGAAGTGTGAGAAAAAGCACTTATTTTCAGTTGCATAAATGTTCAATGTGCCAGTTCCATACCCTCTGCAGTGTATGTCAGACGCAATGTTCTAGGTTGAGGTAACTATGATGGTCCACTGTCAGYGTTCAGGAGTGGCCTAAGGCCTATCCATCTCTCACCTGATAGGTAGCCTCGTCACATGCATTCTCCAGAGCCAGGTTCACCATTGTATTCTGCAGGGTGCGTCCCATGTAGAACTCAAGGGACAGGTAATACACACGCTAGAGAGGAACAGCAGGGGAAGGTTCATCAAGGAGAGTTAATGCAGTACAGTGTCAATATTAAACACCTTCAGCCACCCAACAGTAGTGTGCCCCCATGTGGTTGCCCTGCGAAAATGCCACGTTGTCTATGACCCTCAGGCAGCGGCTGTGGCCAGGGGGAGAGAGCAGGTGCTGCCAACAACAGGAGAGCTATTCTTGGCGACCAGTCAAGCAACAGCTCTTTGTGAGTGCATTTGGACTCACTTGAAACTCACTTGAAACTCCCTGCCAGTTGAGTCTGGGTTTATTTTCTCGGTACACGGTACACCCCAAGGTCTCATAACAACCTATATAAAGAGTGCTGAAAACAGTGCCAGCATTATGTTCCTGGCCTGAAAACCTAACGGATTAATCAACACTGTACTTACTGTATGTCAGTATAATATTTCTCTGCAGCCTGTCTCCACCCATTACAACATTATACAGAGGAAATGTACATTGTACATCATATAATCGTTCACGTTCCAATTCATGTATGGGGTATGTTACTCACACTGAAGCTATGAAATGAAATGACTCTTCTGCTTGATTATTTCTAAGGTCACTACAGTATTTTAACAGCGTTGAGCAGGGTGGCGTGATCCTAAATGTATAGTTGGGAGGGGTTGACACCTGAACCTTTGATTGACCTTTGACATTTCAAATGTTGTTCTTCGACAATCGGGGGAATGCAAATGAGGGCGTGGAAAACAGAGCGCACCACTGTCCCATTAAGTGTGACTAAGATAAAGTGACAAAGGCATCCAGTCCCTGGATATAAATATAGCAGCATTGGTGATCAGTTCCTAAATGTTCGAGCGACTAGGGAGATTGGCGCAGATGGGGTTGCATTAACACACAAAACAACAGGACAGATTTTATTACTGTGGGTTGTAAATTTGATGACTTTAGGGAGCGTGGATTGTTCTTCTGCTTATGAAGCCTACATAGCCATATTTATATGTGAAATGTACAAATACCAAAAATGTAGTTGAACCCGAGCTCGATGACTAGGTGTTATCACCTAAGGATTAGTGGACACAAATGCTAATATATTTCTTAGGAGGCATTGGGCAAATATGTTCTCAGGGACTTTGGCTTTATTAAAGTTGACCTCCGGACACTAATAAAAATGAATGTCATTCAAGGCCTGTAGCTCAGGGCCAGGAGTTACAAGCCCAATGACACTGCAGACCTTTTCATTTACATTTCTGTTATAAGTTACCATATCATACAATCAACATGATGTCTGCTCTTCTGCACACAAAAATATCATTTTGTTCCCATACCAACCATAATAATGAATGTGGCTATACTGYTATGATGCTGATTGGGTAGTACACAATGTTCTATCAGCTTTATTGGATCAGGCAGAGAGAGCCTCTTGTGCGTTCTGGTTCAATTAATTGATAAATCATTGTTTCTGTGCCACTGATATGTATGAGATAGAGAATAGGAATAATTCTAACAGCTAAAATCCATCTCCAAAAGAATTTAACACATATAATGTGTCATGACAGTATTTAGGCTACTATGTAAACATATTGGTTTGGGTTACAGCAACTTCTAGGCTATCCTATTACGCAATACATATTTAACAACCAGTTGACTGGCCCTCATTAAACAGTGCGCTGCATTAGTGTCATTCTACAAGTGTCAAGCACTAGCTTGACAATATTGACACTTCCATTTCAGCTATCAATGCATCGTCAGATGCATTCTATGTTAGAATAGAGAGKGACAAACGTTTACTGAATCGTGTTCTCATCCATAGATGCACAACATGGTTATGTAACTTGTAAGGGGCTTTAGAGCGCTCAATACAGAATTCGGCATGCTCATGTTCACCGCCTAATTACATTGAAGATTAAATAGGTAGGGTACTTAAAGACATGTTATACACATAACGTTTKTGTAACTATAGCGTCTGAAGCGCATCCCTAGTCTAGACTTCAGCATCATTGCACATACTGCGCAGTAATATTTCCCTGGGAAGCCATCCCTCCCACTTTCCGGAGTCTGACAGAGGCGTACGTGCCGAGTAGCGTGCGAGGGGATGGGATCACTATGACACTGCGACAACCATGTCGCTTGCTTACTTTGGGGTCTTTCTCATAGTAGTGCTGCTGCGTCCTGATCCATCTGCCCACCAGATGGTCGCGGACAGTGTTGGCCAAGGCGAAGTAGTAGTCCCTTTTGGTCGCCACATTTCGGTCCTTTACCAGCGTAAAGTGGAGATGGCGATTAAAATTGGTCTTAAGGTCTGAAACATTTTCCACTCCTGCAAGCCCCCGCACAGATATCTGCTTCCTCTTATCCTGGTCTGTCAGTGGCTTGGGCATCTTGGTAAATGCGTATTTTCTATTGTGCGACTGTAGATCCGAAAGGCAAATATCAACCGAGGATGATGAGAGATGGCTTCGCGTGTCACACGGTGTGTTCTTCCTCCCTCTGTCTCTTCAAAGTGTGGACACCAGAGTTGGTATGCCAGTCCTGCACTGTTATATATAAACGCACATACAAAATGTCGAGCACATAGGGCGGGTCTTACAGAACCTCCAGCCCAATTGACAGTTGATCCTCTTCGTGACAATAATGGTTAGTGCTATACGGTATTCTTAGGACGTCCGTAACCTAACCCCTACCCTTATCCTAACCTTAACCCGTATCCTAACCTTAACCCGTACCTCAACCATTTCAATTCCAATGGCCTTTGATCCCGGACGTCCCAAGGATTTCAGATAGCACAGACCATGACAATATGCAGGGATATTCACTATTAACGAGKCCKCCCCKKKKKKKKAAAAAWCTCCCTCGAACAGCTGAGAAGGGATGATGGCATTGAGGAGTGTACATGAGGGGTGTGAGCCATGCAGCCTATCAGCTGTCGGGACGACGGTGATGTATAGCCTATTATTTGGGTAGAATATTCTGTCTGCCTGGATACATGCACAAGTACAGTGAAATGCCTTTCGTACCACGTGTCTATTCCGCAGAAAACACAAATATTATATTTAATCAATACAAAATGATTGTATACATTGTACAGTGTTAGAGGGTCCTTTATCCATGATATCTTACAGGGTGGTTGGTGGTGGACAGTCTTGGTGCAGAATACATGCAACAGGTTCTCAAATAACTATGTGCATTGACTGTCCAAGCCTTATTATTGAGGATCTAACTTTATTTTCCTCTCCAGGACCAATGATCCACCCTTTAGGAATTTGATCATGAAATCTATTAATAGCCACGTTGTATATAAGCGAAACAAAAGGGCGTTTGTTTGACCCATGCGAACGTGACCAAATACATGACTGAAACAGGAACTAACTTGGCCGCGATTCATACGAAGCCTATGGTGGATTTAGCCASTGGTGGAAAAAGTATCCACTTTTCATACMTGAGTAAAAGTCAAGATACCTTAATAGAAAATGACTCGAGTAAAAGTYAAAGTCCCCCAGTAAAATACAYCATGAGTAAAAGTCTAAAAGTATTTGGTTTTAAATATACAGTACCAGTCAAACGTTTGGACATACCTACCCATTCCAGGGTTTTCTTTATTTTTMATATTTTCTATGAAACTATGAAAAACTATGAAATAACACATATGGAATCACGTAGTGACCAAAAATGTGTTAAACAAATCAAAATATATTTTTGAATCTTCAAAGTAGCCATCCTTTGCCTTGATGACAGCTTTGCACACTCTTGGCATTCTCTCAACCAGCTTCATGAGGTAGTCAACTGGAATGCATTTCAATTAACAGGTGTGACTTGTTAAAAGTTAGTTTGTGGAATTTCTTTCCTTCTTAATGCGTTTGAGCATTATTGTGTTATGACAAGGTAGGGGTGGTATACAGTAGATAGTCCTATCTGGTAAAAGACCAAGTCCATATTATGGCAAGAACAGCTCAAATAAGCAAAGAGAAATGACAGTCCATCATTACTTTAAGACATGAAGGTCAGTCAATCCGGAAAATTTCTAAAACTTTGAAAGTTTCTTCGAGTGCAGTCACAAAGACTATCAAGCGCTAACATGAAACTGCCTCTCATGAAGAGCGCCACAAGAAAGGAAGACCCAGAGTTACCTCTGCTGCAGAGGATAAATTCATTAGAGTTAACTGCACCTCAGATTACAGCCCAAATAAATGCTTCCCAGAGTTCAAGTAACAGACACATCTCAACATCAACTGTTCAGAGGAGACTGCATGAATCAGGCCTTCGTGGTCGAATTGCTGCAAAGAAACCACTACTAAAGGACACCAATAAGAAGAAGGGAGTTYCTTGGGCCAAGAAACAGGCGCAATGGACATTAGACCAGTGGAAATCTGTCCTTTGGTCTGATGAGTCCATATTTGAGATTTTTGGTTCCAACCGCCATGTCTTTGTGACACGCAGAGTAGGTGAGCGGATGATCTCCGCATGTGTGGTTCCCGCCGTGAAGCTTGGAGGAGGTGCTTTGCTGGTGACACTTTGATTTATTTAGAATTCAAGGCACACTTAACCAGCATGGCTACCACAGCATTCTGCAGCGATACACCATCCCATCTGYTTTGTGCATAGTGGGACTATCATTTGTTTTTCAACAGGACAATGACCCAACACACCTCTAGGCTGTGTAAGGATTATTTGACCAAGAAGCAGAGTGATGGAGTGCCGTATCAGATGACCTTGCCTCCACAATCACCGACCTCTACCCAATTGAGATGGTTTGGGATAAGTTGGACCGCAGAGTGAAGGAAAAGCAGCAAACAAGTGCTCAGCATATGTTGGAACTCCTTCAAGACTGTTGGAAAAGCATTCCAGGTGAATCTGGTTGAGAGAATGCCAAGAGTGTGCAATGCTGTCATCAAGGCAAAGGGTGGCTACTTTGAATAATCTAAAATATATAGTTTGAGTTGTTAAACACTTTTTTGGTTACATGATTCCATATGTGTTATTTTATAGTTTTGATCTCTTCACTATAAAATACTAAAAATAAAGAAAAACCCTTGAATGAGTAGGTGTGTCGAAACCTTTGACTGGTACTGTAATTAAGTATCAAAAGTAAATGTAATTGCTAAAATATAGCTAAGTGTCAAAAGTAAAAGTTTTAAAAAGTGTGTGAATTGGACCATTTTCCTGTCCGGCTAASCATTCAAAATGTAACGAGTACTTTTGGGTGTCAGGGAAAATGTATGGAATAAAAAAGTACATAATTTTGTTTAGGAATGTTGTGGAGTAAAAGTAAAAGTTGTCAAAAAGTTCAATAGTAAAGTAAAGTACAGATACCCCCAAAAAAGACTTTAGTACTAAAGTACTTTACACCACTGGATTTAGCCTATACTGTACAAATGAATGTGATATTTYATGCTCTCTCACTAATTGATTGTACAATGTGTACACATTTCAGTTTGTGAGTGTCTGATATCGGGGTTGGAGARGTATTAATTTCGACATTAGAAATATATTTCTTATTAACAATGGCAACACTGCCATGCTGATCTGAGCCTTGCTTTTGGAAAACCACATCCCAGAAACCCTAGACCCACTCCAATTTGCATACCGCCCAAACAGATCCACAGATGATGCAATCTCTATTGCACTCCACACTGCCCTTTCCAACCTGGACAAAAGGAACACTTATGTGAGAATGCTATTCATTGACTACAGCTCAGCGTTCAACACCATAGTCCCTCAAAGCTCATCACTAAGCTAAGAATCTGGACTAACACCTCCTCTGAAACTGGATCCTGGACTTCCTGACGGGCCGCCCCAGGTGGTGAGGGTAGGTAGCAACACATCTGCCACGCTGATCCTCACACTGGAGACCCCCAGGGTGCGTGCTCAGTCCCCTCCTGTACTCCCTGTTCACCCACGACTGCATGGCCAGGCACGACTCCAACACCATCATTACGTTTGCAGACGACACAACAGTGGTAGGCCTGATCACCGACAACGACGAGACAGCCTATAGGGAGGTTTAGAGACCTGGCCGGGTGGTGCCAGAATAACAACCTCTCCCTCAACGTAACCAAGACTAAGGAGTTGATTGTGGACTACATGAAAAGGAGGACCGAGCACGCCCCCATTTCGCATCGACGGGCTGTAGTGGAGCAGGTTGAGAGCTTCAAGTTCCTTGGTGTCCACATCACCAACAAACTAGAATGGTCCAAACACACCAAGACAGTCATGAAGAGGGCACGCCAAATCCTAATTCCCCCCAGGAAACTAAAAAGATTTGACATGGGTTCTGAGACCCCCAAAAGGTTCTACAGCTGCGGCATCGAGAGCATCCTGACCTGGTTGCATCACCGCCTGGTACGGCAAACTGCTTGGCCTCCGACCGCAAGGGCAATACAGAGGGTAGTGCGTACGGCCCAGTACATCACTGGGGCTAAAGCTGCCTGCCATCCAGGACCTTACACCAGGGCGGTGTCAGAGGAAGGCCCTAAAAATGGTCAAAGACCCCAGCCACCCCAGTCATAGACTGTTTCTCTCTACACCGCATAGCAAGCTGTACGCGAGTGCCAAGTCTCGGACAAAAAGGCTTTCTCAACAGTTTTTACCCCCAAGCCATAAGACTCCTGAACAGGTAATCAAATGGCTACCCGGACTATTTGCATTGTGTGCCCCCCAACCCCTCTTTTACGCTGCTTCCTACTCTGTTTATCATATATGCATAGTCACTTTAACTATACATTCATGTACATACTACCTCAATTGGCCTGACCAACAGTGCTCCCGCACATTGGCTAACCAGGCTATCTGCATATTGTGTCCGCCACCCACCACCCCCTCTTTTACGCTACTGCTACTCTCTGTGTATCATATATGCATAGTCACTTTAAACCATATCTACATGTACATACTACCTCAATCAGCCTGACTAACCGGTGTCTGTATGTAGCCTCGCCTACTTGTATGTTTTTCACTGTCTTTTTATTTCTTTACTTACCTATTGTTCACCTTTTTTGTACTATTGGTTAGAGCCTTTAAGTAAGCATTTCACTGTAAGGTCTGTTGTATTCCGCGCACAGTGGACAAATAAACTTTGATTTGATTAGTGTCCAACTTTCGTCTGTTGCAGATGCACCTCCCCGACTTCAGTCTACAGTTGGTMGTTTTCGCCTTACCACAGCCGAAAGTCTGTGATAGAGCATAGGAGACAAAACTGTAAAACAAAACTTATTGGATGCAGGAGTGCAGARAGTGTAGTACACACAGAAAACAGCCTCATACCAAAGAGTTTTTGTAACTAAACCAAGACAAACCACAGCCTGTCATTTCCAATGGGAACAAATGAGCCATAGTGGGCAGAACAAGCAAGGAGGGGGGCAGAGCCCAGCACGAGCTAGCGAGATCTAATTGGAGCGTTCCAGTATTATCTGCATATTTTCATTTTGGAACGCCTACTCTGAAGTGTGTGTGTGTACAGTATTAGCCTTCGCACTCCTAAACAACGAAATTTAAAACTTTTTTGCAAAGGGAAAGTCACAAACCTTAGTACACTCTGTTCATAACAGATTCTAGTTTTGGGAACAGAAAACTGTATTGAGATCAAACGTTTCAATTAAAAAAATGTGTAGAATATCTGCCAAAATCCATCTCGCTCCATCTTCTCCCACTGCCCGCCAATGGGCTTCCTCTCACTACCATATTTGGTAGTGAGTGGAAACGCCAAGCAGATGCTTTGCATTAACATCCAGTGAAATATCTGGATCTTTGTTCCATCTGTGCCTTTTTCCACTGGGCTTTTATCTAAAGTGAGGCTGAGCCAGCAAGCCTTCTGTCTAGACTACAGGTCAAAACAATCGTCTGTGGAAGCTGTATTCAAGTGTCATTGAGGGAATAAGACAGTTTACAAGGCAGAGAAAAGCAAAACACAGACTGCAAAATTAGTTAAAGATGAGTTTAATAACAATCAAGCAACATTGCAAGGACTATTAATTCAGGCTAGACCCAACACAAGGCTGACAAACCATTTCCAAAAATAGAGTAAAAATTACAATTGTATAATGTCATCTAACATAGTACATTTTTTTCCTCATTAACTCAAGTTACTAAAGGGAACTGAAATAGCGTTGTTGTGATTTTGCTGGAGCAATACAAGCATGGAGGGGAAAGGTTGTTAACAGAACAAGTAAGCATCCAGTCAGACTTCCTTAGAATTTAAMTAGCGCAGAGCATCTCTTAAGCCAATCAGCTGCAGGATGCAAAATCCTATTCCCTGCTACATCCACATGGACCTAAATGGAAAATGCTCACCAGAAACTGCTGAAATGCACAGCTTGTTCTCTTAAAAAAWAWATATAATAATAAAAATAATAAACAGTACTACAAAAACCCGTTTTTCAGACAAAATAATCAAGAGGGAGATGCGACGTCCAAGAAATTTTAGCAATTACACTTCACATCGGGTTCAATTAGAAAAACAGCAGAAAAATATTCAGCTCAGTGAAACCAATAGCAAGTGAATGGAACATGACGATGAATGAAGGCCGAAGCCATTGGACTACCATGCCTACAAAATTGGCTGGATAATCTGAACAGTAAAATGTCCTGTAGATGACGACAAAATGATGACTAAGCTTGAGCTCAACTTTAATAGATCACCCCATAACCAATGTATCCAAGGTAAATATCCATCAAACAGCTTATAAGCCCGTAATAACTCAGAAAAACACACTAGTTATACTTTTAGGTAGAACTAAGAYGAATGAGAATAGGACATTCATAGTCCAGTCGGCAAACCAAAGCATATACATGTCTGAGGTGGGTTATTTGGTATGCAAAGTGAGTCATAAACCAATCATGGAGGGAGTAAACTCTAAAAAAATATATTAAAAAAAGATTCCCAAAAACAAAACAAAAAATGGACAGAGAACTTATACCGAGTGATCAAAAACACTAACTTTAACAGAAACATTAAGTTAAGCAAATGTACAAATTCAACCACACCACCTCCCTCTTGTTTGAGGAGTTTCTCTGCATGCTAAGCAGGACTGTGTTTAAGAAGGTTCAGCGGGTGTTTAATTTTGGGGGGGTGGAGGTGGCGGCGCAGGGGGCATACCGAAGGGGGGCATGCCTGGCACCCCCATCCCCATCATGGTGACAAAGTTGGAGGGATCCATGGGCGGAGGGGGAGGTGGAGGGGCATACATCATGCCGGCTGGGGCGGGGGGGGGGGGGGGGGGGGGGGGTGGGGCAGCGGGGGGGAGGGGGGGGGGGCCGCGGGGGGGGGGGGGGACCGTGGGGGGGTTGCCCATGGGGGGAGGGGGCTGGGCAGCCGAGGCAGCGGACTGTTGGGGCTGCTGCCAGGGGGGCAGGTTGCCAGTGCCAGGACTGGACGTTGTGGTGGTATCTGGGGAGGAAAGAACTTTAGTTAGTGGGAGAGACTAGAAATAACATACGGCACTGTTTCAATGCTGGTGTTCTTACTCTGTTGCCATGGCAGTGGTGCACTAGTGGCCATGCTGCTGGTGGGAGGGGGTGGAGGGGCCTGCTGTTGCCATGGAGGCAGGGGACCCGAGGGTGGAGGGGGAGGCTGGTTGTTCGGGGGTGGAGGTGGTGGTGGCATCATGGGTGGAGGCAACAGACCTGAAGACAAATGAGAGAAAATATAAACCCTTTACASTCGTGGGAATGGGCCTAAATGGAAKTGTTTCTTACAGAACAGATATGAACAGAATATACACGGTAGCAATCTAAAAAGGGAACCGTTTTAATTACTAGACCAAAGATGGACAACATTTAATCCGACACAAGACTGAATCCAAACACACACTTCATGTGCATTTTCCATTTACTGTACTTTTCCCCACATTTGTTGATAAAGAAATCTGAAAATACTCTGGATACATTCAGTAACGTAAGAACATTCCTGGNGTGCATTTTCCATTTACTGTACTTTTCCCCACATTTGTTGATAAAGAAATCTGAAAATACTCTGGATACATTCAGTAACGTAAGAACATTCCTGGAAAATGTGGGGAAGCAGCAGCATAAGACAAAGGATTTACAAGGGTTTGAGTAAAAGGTCTAATTGGGGGCCTCCTGAGTGGTGCAGTYATCTACGGCACTGCATCGCAGTGATAGAGGCATTACTACAGACTCGGGTTCATTCCCGGGCTGTGCCACAACAGGCCGTGGCCAGCAGTTCCATAGGACACCGCACAATTGGCCCAGCGTCATCCAGGTTAGGAGAGGGTTTGGCCAGGGGGGCTTTACATGGCTCATCGCTCTCTAGCGGGACGGGTGACCTTGGTCGTCAGTTGAACAATGTTTTGTAAAATCCAACCTCTCCAAAGTGTACACAGTTCCTGTCATTTCAATGCACTTATGACTCAAATAAGTCTTCAATATGTTTAAAAAGTAATAAAAACAATTGCAATAATAATAATGAGTCAACTACAAGGTGCTGGTTTGAGCTCTGCTAGCTGTGCCGTTGACGAACAACAGGAAGCACATTTGGGGTTCTTTTGATTAGAACCCAGCCCTGCATCGCCGCCATCACACAATTACTGTTGTTTATGCAATCCAAAAACAGTCCATTATAAATCTGGGTCTGGTGGACATCATGTGAAAGCCTGTTCTATTGTCAACATGACTAGTTAAGTTCTAAAATAGAATATCACAGTGTTAGGCTTTCACAATGCAATTCAGGGGAACAGAATTGGTGATCATTGACAGGAGCCATGAGTTCCTTCAGGTGAGTGTGTCGCAGTGAGTTTTCACCACAATAGACAAACAGACTGCTTCTGTTCAGAACAACCCAGGGTATGACCACATGTCATCTTTTAACCACACATCAGGCATAGTGATCAAACAAGTTGACACTGAATATGACAAGTTTTATGAAGAGCACATTTGGACTCATGGGTGTTTGTCTTGCTTGTATGACATCAAAGCCGTATTTATTATAATCTTCAAAGTCTCATCTTTCAAAATACATAGTCGCCATAATTTACAGTCTTTCCCCCACACAACAAAAAAACACCCAAAAGTTGCCCAATTAGCAGGAGAGATGGGGGCAACTTCTCGTTGCGCGCCGTTCTCAAGTTTAGAACGGCTGTCAGCCAAAACCCCATAAAGCGCTGTGAAGCAGAGACCTTACTGTACAGCTATTGCGTTCCAATTTAGGTGTTTATCAGTGCCCAAATCTGCCCTTTTCAACCCAGGTACGAGTGTAAAGGGCTACAATTGCAATGTTATAACTGATTAGACTGCGAAGACCAAACAGACATGTGTGTCTGTCATGTGTACATGTGTACATGACACCACAAACACAGTTTACAAACAGGGAAAACAAAATGGAGACCAGCAAAAACAACAGTCTCTCTCTCTTACCCATATGGTGTCCATGTCCCTGGCCCATGGGGGGCGGTGGGGGCTGCATCCACGGGGGTGGCATGCCATTGTTGGGGGGCATGGGGTGCCCTCCCATGTTGGACATGGGGGGTGGGAAGTTGTGGTGGCCTCCGTGACCTCCATGACCCCCGTGGTTGCCATGACCACCGTGTTGGTTGCCATGACCACCGTGGCCTCCGTGCATGCTGTGGAAGTTCCTGTTCTCAGACTGGCCGGAGTTCATCCAGGGAGGACGGCTCTGCAGCACAAATGTACAGTCAGACAAGAGGCACTTTTTGGGCTTCCATGACTTGCACGGTTTATTGTGTAGTCTAAGCTTGTCTGTTGATGGAACTGAACTCCACGAAGGAACCAATAAAGTCCCCATGAATCTCTGGCATGGAACAGAAGGCCTATTTTGATGTGTAGATTTTTGAAGACAATTGAAGCTCAGGTCGTGTTAGTCACCACATTCAACTCACCGGTGGAGGCTGGTTGTTGCTGCCTCTGTTGTGGCCGCTGTTCTGGTTGATGGAGTGTCCCCCACCAGAGGAGGGTACAGGGGCCTCGCCCAGCTCCGCCATGAGGGACAGGTATTCCTTGTCCATACGGGCTTTGTCCTGGGCAGACTGGGGGGGCTCACCGGCCCTGGGCGCAGCAAAGGAGCTGSAGAGAGAGGTCATTTTAATGCATGGTACGTTTTTAGAAATTGTTATAGAAATTTTCTTTAGTGTTTATGTCGGAGCTATGATCACTCCAAGTACCCACTGTTCCGGGTCCTCGGCATGGACCTAGCCCTGTCATTCTACGCCCCTCACGACACAGGCTCAACACTTCCAGTCGGACTGTAACGCCTCAAGGGGCAGGTTCCTGCATAATCTCTAGTACTAGATTGGGCTAGCCAAAAAACTATTTTGGGTACCMTATAAGAATAATCTAATTTCAAAGTAATTCCATGTATGCAAGCAAAAATACTTATTTCTGAGCAGGAATAATTTATGTAACAGAGTACGTAGCTGGTAAGTTACCTGGTGAACTTGCAGTCTGAGGAGATGTGGCCTGCACCGCCACACTTAGTACAAAGGGTCGTGTTGGTGACGCTGCGGGGTTCAGTGCTCTGCCACGGACGTAGGATCCTGTGGGGGAAACAGATGGGTGAAGCAGTGAACACAGTTATCCAGGCCAGGCACCTTGGACTATCCAACTTCCACAGAATGGCTGATATCAGAACTTGGCAGGCTCACCTGTTGTCGTCCTCTCTCAGGGTTCCGTTGAGTCTGGCCAGCTCTCTCAGCTGCATCTTCCTCAAGTCGTTCTGGTCCTCAGGGGTCTCGATGCCCTGCTTGAGGATTGTGCGGATCTACGGGACACCATAGTGGACAACCCTTAAACATGTATGCAAATCATCATAGAAATGCATAGCACTAGCTAGTTATAGTATTATACGAGTGGACAGTGACAAGAGGTAAGCCAGTAGACCAGCGTTTCCCAAACTTGAACCTCAGGACCCCAAGGGGTGCAAGTTTTGTTTTTTGCCCTAACTCTACACAACTGATTCAAATATGGTTGATTATTTGAATCAGCTGTGTAGTGCTGGGGCAAAACCCAAAACGTGCACCCCTTGGGGTRCCGAGGACCGAGTTGGGGAAAGCCTGCAGTATACGTTATGATGGGCTCACCTGTTCCACCGCCTTCTTGACGTTCTCCATGGTGTTGGCGGTGACCAGGGCGTGCAGCGGCTCGTCCTCCCCTGGCAGCATTTGGCCATCCTTACGGCCCACCTTGCCCTCCTTTACCGAGCCCTTACCACGGATCATGATCTTGGCACAGCACTCCTTCTCTATGTTCTTCAGGGTGTTGCCACTGCAAGGACACAAGTAACATCCTCAGCATGTGTGTGACATGTAGTAAGGAATCAGCACCACCTACTGAACTACCACCCAAGACTTCCCTCTGCTTCCGCACGGCAGGCGGTACCGGTGCATCAAGTCTGACACCAACAGGTTCCTGAACAGCTTCTATCTCCATGCCATAAGGCTAACTAAATGTCTAACTAAATGGCTCCACAGACTATCTGGGTTGACCTTTGTATTTTATTCTTATTTTAGCACTGTCTCTATGCACACACACAGGGCCCTACACTCTATGCACTGATACGCCAACACACATACAAACACTCACTCCATCATTTGCACACACAATCATCATATACACTGCTGCTACTCTGTTTATTATATATCCTGATGTCTAGTCACCWTACCRCTAGACATATCTACCTCTATCGATTCAGTATCCCCCTGCACATTGTAAATATGGTACTGGAACTGACCCTGTGTACAGTAGGCTTACTTTGTGTTCTTCTATATATATATATATATATATATTTTTTTCTACCTTGTTATTTGTGGTATTATATTGTTATTGATTACTGCATTGTTGGGGTCTAAGGCATTTCCCTGTACTTGTGCCATTGAAACCCCTATGCAAAACCCCAGACATTGTAACCCAATGTGCCAATAGACCCACAACACAGGAACATTATATAGAACCATCGTTAGTGGTGTGGGGGGGGGGGGCGGTAGAAACGGTTACATATTGGGATATTAATTTGAGGATATATTGTATTGTTTTCATAATACCGCAATTATTATTGTTGCACTAGTTGGCTGTACCTTCATAAAACTCCAGTATTTTTCCTTCATATCTTGTTCCCCATATCCTTTTTAAAATACAGAGCCAATTTGGTGTTAGCACTTCTATTTCTATGACCGATCAAAACTAGTTRTCTCATGGCTCTCTTGACATATGTTGAGCAATATGTTTGGAACATCAAATCGCAAGAACATCATATTGTGAGGTCCCTGGCAAACTCCCACCCATATGATAAAGGCCTGTAAACTCACCGTGGCCCAATCAGCAGGCCAACAAAGTTGATCTCTGGGTACTCGTCCTGTGGAATCATCACCTTGTCGTTGACTCTGGTGGCTGGGGGCCTGTGGGGGATATTCGTGTTTAGTATAGTGAAGGATATAACCCAGTCTCTACACATTCAAGCCAAAGGGAAGAGTTTCTCATTTCATATGCATATACTGRATTCTAGTCAAAGCCACTCCAACATTGCTCATCCTAATAATTATATATTTGTTAATTCCATTCTTTAACTTTTGAGATTTGGGTGTATTGTTAGATACTACCACACTGTTGGAGATAGGAAGACAAGCACTTCGCGACACCCGCAATAACATCTGCTAAATAAAATTTGATTTGAAYCATGGCTGTTCTCAGAAGACACATTAAAACCAGCAGAGACATAGCAATAGTTCTGAAACTCGGACCAACCATGAAGTGTAATTTAAACAATAGGGAATAAACAAGAAAGAAAATTCTGGGGGAGTGGGAAGAAACTAGACTATAAACAGCTGTTGCTGTAGTAACAGCTAATGGGGATCCAAATACACAAGACTATGTTAGTAGATAAGGGAATAGGGCACATACTTGTAGTCAGCGGGGGGCTTGAACTCAGGGTTGAGTGCCACCATATCGGTGATGAGGGAGTGACGCTCCTCCTCGATCTTCTTGCGTGTGCGGTACTCCCTGGTGTTCAGCCTCTTGCCCTCGCTGTTATAGATGGGCTCTGGAGACGGGGATCTGGGGAAGGGGGAGAGAGTACAGACAGACAACCATTAATATCTCCAACTGGAGGGAGAACTAAGACCATTGACAATCATACACAAGTTCCCCTATGTCTAAGCCTTGAATAACAYTGTTACCAAGAAAGCTCTTTTTAAGGTACACTTGATAATATCATGGTCATGTCCCCGTGCCACTTCTCAGTGAAGGGGAGGCAAGAGAAACAATGGTTACGGTAAGCAGTTGGTCACACTGGGAAAAAACAAATAGTCATCTCTCATAGGAATGGCTATGTGATAGCTATATTTGGCTTTACTTCCTGCATTCTCAAAGGGACATTTGTTGCTACTAGGCTGTAGCYTTTGACTTGCCAAATGGTTTCTGGGATTTTATATACATCTGAAAAATGGGGACATATCACCTTGCGATACGTAATAAAGACTATTCTGAAAGGGCAACCACCACTTCAACAACTAAATCTATCTAGACAAAATGGACAGAATTAATCCTGCATACAGGATGTAAAGTGAAAGGGGTGGGCAATAAAAAATAAAGTTTTTAAAAAAGCGTTGCATTCCTAAAGGAACCGCTGGCTTTGGTAGTAAGACTGCCATAATGGATGCCGAGGTGGAGAGGGTGTTAAAGCCAGGTCCATACCTTCCCCTTGGACGGAACACCTGAAAACCTGTTTCGCTGCGTTAAAGAGGCTCTGTGCTTGAAAAAGGTTAAGGTGACAAGGGGTAATTTGGGGTTAGAGAAAATGAATTATGATTAGACGTTAACCCTTTTCATTGTGCACTCTCCCACAAGTGAGGTCTGGTCGATGAACAATTCAGGAGGAAAAGTATAGGAAAGGTTTKTTTTTATACATCTTGAAATTTCCACTGCTGACAACCTGAAACACTCCCGTTATTTGTTGGGAGTGGAGGAGTGACGTTATTAGCGTCCTGGGATGAGCTTTTTGCTGTCGCTGTGGAAACGTCTGATTAAGATAATGAAACTATGTCAAGTACAGACAACAGGGACTGTGGCCAACAAAGAGATATCAATCTCACACTCATAAAAACAACATGACATTTCCTGCTGGAATAATAGATGCTTATGCAAACTAAAGTGTCAGAGCCGGTCTGTGTCATTCCGGAATAGTCAGGATCAGAGGAGTTCTCCTCCAGAGTCCTAGAGTTCCACCTGAAATACTGTGGAACCCTCCCCCATGGGCGGAACGTCCAGAAGCCTCATTATGGAAAACCCATTAATGACCATGGAAAAACACCCAACGGTTAAAAGTTAATTTGTCAGGATTCAGGTGGAGTCTGACAATGGTTGGACCACTTGAATTGACGAGACGAGTCAAGACCAGAGTAACACATCAGGATTTTTTTGTCATGTCAAGCACTGGCAGAAGCAGGTTATTCTAAAGAAACCCATTACTGAAAACTAAACTTGACCTAGTTGTTCAAATTGCAAACAGTATATCATTATATAACTATTTAAGATGCTAGACTCCCTTTACCTTACAGCTACCCGACWAGTCAAGGAGACTGAAATATGCATTCTGACAATCACTAAAATCTACAAATATTATCAARCATAAGCTGCTAAATGAACAATAAGATTAACTTAGATTCATAAGTATTGACCCAAACCTGCAGTGTTGAAGAAAATGTCTCCATCAATAATCAAAATGTCACACACAGTCAGGTCAACATCTGAGTTGACAGAGAATGGATAAATCAGGATGCATATACAATAAAAATAAGACACTGCACATCATTAAGATAGATAGATGTTACAGCTAATGCAGTGGGATATATTATATATTCAGAATGAGGGTAATTGTTTTTTGACTTATGATTAGTAAGAATACCATCTGTCAGGAGACAATGATGCCATTTAAGAAAATCATTGAGGAATATAAGAACAAAACTTATGAGGCAAATTTAGATGGGTATAAACATAAGCTGGAAATACTTGAAGAACACCAAGTTAACCAGAGAGGTGCCCATGGTAACTTCACACCMTATCTTAACTAAAGAGCCCAAAGGTTTCTATCAATCGTCACTTTTTCAAAATTACAATTTAGATTGAAGATCTACATCTAAAATGTTTGGATGTCACACTGAAATGTAATACTGTATTCAGAGCCAAAGCTTTAGTCTTCAGTCGCCCTGGAAGTTATGACTATAAGAGCCTAGAAGTAGGACATCCCTMTGTACTTACTACTGAAGAAAATATAAACTGAGAAAATTAAGCTACTATGTCACAATATGCCTCTACCACTAGTGAATGGATACTAAATCAACTACACTTCAAGACCTAAAGCATCTTTTGAAAATTATGTGTAATTTTCCAAAGACCAACATTTGGCGTCAAAAGAACAAGGTAGAGAAAATGTTACTGTTCGTGGGTTTAAAACTTTTCCCGACCTGTCCTCAGGGTTAACAGGGATTCCCAGGTCTCCTGTACGCAGTTTACGAGTCAGGTCTTCAATCTGCAGTTGGACTGGAAGAATTCAGGTTAGGAAAGAAAAACAAGAAGGATGGAGAGAAATGCAGTTACCACCATAACATTAATCTGGAAACAGTGCATTCTAAATTAGAGCACCGTCTCATTTGTTTAAAGAGGCAAAAAAAACACGATTACAATGAATGATTAAACYTTTACATTAAAACACAAGGGGAATAAAGTGTACTTCTGAATTCCAGCAAATATTCTACAACAGTAAAACCCTTCCTCATTTCCAGGGGAAATGGATGTACCAAAATGGCCATGCAAAACTCTAGAGCCAATTCATTGAACGGAAAGTMAACTGTCATCAGGAAATAACAAGCCCCAGGATGTGTTTTACATATGCAAGGATGMTATGTACATATGCAAAATTTGGCATCCCATTAATGAAGTAAGGSTTTATATGTACAGCAACATTTCAGAGGGTCATTAGAGCAGGGTTCCGTGCCTGCCAGCATAAATTAACCACATTCCAAACCCTATTATATGCATTTTGATTCATTTCAATTTGTAATATTATTATCATAATAATAATAATAATAATGTGACCTTAGTTATATGATCGTAGTTAATTGTGGTTTTAGTAGAATAGGGAAACTCGATCCACAAGTTGACCTAACACAATATAACATTAATAAAGTTCAATGAGCCAATAGAGAGTCACTGTCTGCACACCTGTGGCTCTACAGCCAAGGAGCTATTGGTTATGTAAAATAGGAAGGAACAAAAATAAATCACTCATCACATGCACATTTCTGTATAGGAGTCATGACAAAATGTAACCCAGTCCCACCCCAACCWCCAAAAACTCCCACCCCTTCCTGACAAGATTCAAATGAGATGAACACAGCCCCTGTGAATTTATATTTCACTGCTATTTCATCACACGCTTCCAACCAATCCTTTTGAACTTKTTGTGTGGTTATTGTGGTGAATGAACAAAGGAAAAATAAAAAGTAAGAACAGAAGGCAGGCACAAATGAATGTTTACATACCAAGGAAGACCAACCATTAACAGTGACTCAACATCAATAACCCATTCTGTTATTGACATGTAGACAYACTCAACTGAAATCTGACTTCCACTTTATCCAAACCCCTCCAAATGACACACATATAATACAGGTTGGAGAGGTTGGATCAGGGGGCGCCGGTGGAGAAGTTGTTGTGAGGGGTTAAGTGCCTGGCGCAAGGGCACAACGGCAGGCAAAGGCATCTAGGATTAAATACCAGCCGCTCTAAGGCCTGTTTGGTGGTGTTACACTGCTGCTGGAAGGCAGCAGTCAAGATGACCGTTTCTTAAACTAACGGGGTCTTAAAACATCCAAATTAGTGCCTATTCTAAAGGATACACAGGAAAMTAGTCTTTTTGCCATTGAAGTAGCATTGCTCATACACTAAACTCACATGTATGATATCAAGGAAGATTTTAGGACAACATTGGTCGATTCATTCATGCCAACGGACAGTGACACCTTTCTTTTTTGCTAATGGATGTCCACTGGTATGCAAACCTTGATGCCACAAAAAAAAAAAAATTGCTATAGGAGAACCACATTACTGTAACTCCTTAGGATTAAGGCCTTCTTTTGCACTCCACATCCACAAGTTAGTCTACTCAGTTGCTTAAAAATACTGAATTTCGTTAGGTAGAGCAATACGATTTCACACTACAGCTTGAGTTGTTACATTTTTGACAAAGTTTTGTCTATGTATTGGCAAATACTGTAATTGAATCACCTTCAATGCAAATCAACCCTTTCATGGCTATGCACTAGTCAGGACATTGCTCTCCCAAAGTGGGTATATGTGCGGTGAGTGACTCAACACAACTGTTTCAATATGCTCTAACTGATGAAATTCAGCAAACATGTCACGAACTATACATAACATTTCAATACTCAGAAAGTGAGGGGAAAAAACACTAGGCAACTGGATCTCACAGGGACATGTAAAGAACCAGGCAGTTAATCCTGTAAATCTAAACACTTGCTAGTAAATTAATGTACAGTTGTTATATAGTAGTGGACAAGTTAACTAGTTACCTATATAGGCCTTCTCCTGATCCCGAGTCAGTCCAGGCGGGATGACGGTGGGCATACCAGGAATGACTGTCTTCTGGTCGGGTGTTTCACTATTCCAGCGGCTCCTTTTCCTGGCTTTTTTCTGACCGAAGTCTGACAGATGAGAAAGAGGGTATTCTCAACGTGGGTCTTATACATGTTGACTGATAATGTACAATTTACGAATTACTAAACAGACACCAATTTACGAATTACTAAACAGACACCAAAGTAACGTTAGTTAAAAAGACGATGGCCTAATAACTACCGTGCATTGTTTCTTTTTTGCTAATTAAACGTTTAACTGCTAAATGGCCAGTTAACGTTGAACCAGTTATAACAAATATTGTGTTTAACGTTAGTTACGTCGTTGGCTAGAATCCTGTTCACTTCACTTGGCACATATTACTAATGTACGAAGTGTATTTCGCATTACAATGATTAGTTAGATACATTTCAGCATCTGAAACATCGATAATGTTGGCTAGCTAATATGGGGTGTTAGCAAGCTACTTTAGCTGCTCAACCCACAACACATCACAGCCTAACACTGTGAAGGACTTTCTCCACGCTGTTTAGCTCGCTAGTTAGCCTAGCTTACCTGACTGAGACTGCATTCCGGCACCTTGGGGTGGTTGTGGTGGGGTGGGAAAAGCAGCCACCGCAGTAAACACCGGGTGAACTTGCGGGAAAGACACGTTTGGAATTGGTGGCTGAAAATTCGGTAGCGAAGGAAAGGCCACAGGAGGCCCGGGTGGAGGCATTAACCCCGCACCAGGCCCAGCATCAAAGCCTCGTTTAGCGCCGATACTCGGGTGCAGCTTCCCTAGAGGGGTTGCATTCGCTCCCGTAGCCATTTCCAAAGGTGCTCTGTTGTATCAAATTAAAGTAGGTTACCAAAGTTTGTAAATAGATGAACAAATATTACATTGAACGACATCCACAACCTTTTCCACTCGAGCTGGGGAACATAAAATGGCGCACAGCGAAATATCGCAAATGGGGATACCGAGAACCTGTACAGCGAAACTCTACTATTGGTATAGACCAGTGCCAGCCTAAACGTTCCCGCGTTTCATTGGATAAAACAAATAGGGTCAGTCTGCCATTCCTTAACTTCCTCGAAAAACGATTGGACGTTCACCATGACAATCATTTGGCCACACTCTTTGATTGGGTCTTGAATGTTGATGTCTGCCTACCATTACAATTTTTTGCTTCTTGATCCACCATAACTGTTGAGAGCTGAAAAAATAAACAATGACCAAAGAATGTAAAAAATAATTAAAATAATTATATGCCGTTCTAAACATTTTGCAATGGCAGTGACTGAAAATGTGGCCGTTTTATAGCATAATTTCAAACAAATTCTACGCATTTTGACATGGCTAATGCTGTGTTCTTATGCTCAAACATACAATCAATGGGAGTCTGATGTTCTAGCTTTTATTTTGATGATTGTAAATTCTCAAAAATTATAGGCTATATATATATATATATATATATACACAGTACCAGTCAGACGTTTGGACACAGCTACTTATTCAAAGATTTTTCTTTATTTTAACTATTTTCTAGAATGTATAATAATAGTTAAGAAATCAAAACTATGAAATAACACATATGGAATCATGTAGTAACCATAAAAAAAGTGTTAAATCAAAATATATTTTATATTTGAGATTCTTCAAAGTAGCCACCATTTGCCTTGATGACAGCTTTGCACACTCTTGGCATTCTCTCAACCAGCTTCATGAGGAATGCTGTTCCAACAGTCTTGAYGGAGTTCCCACATATGTTGAGAACTTYTTGGCTGCTTTTCCTTCACTCTGAAGTKCAACTCATCCCAAACCATCTCAATTGGGTTGAGGTTGGGTGATTGTGGAGGCCAGGTCATCTGATGCAGCACTCCATCACACTCCTTCTTGGTCAAATAGCCCTTACACAGCCTGGAGGTATGTTTTGGGTCATTGTCCTGTTGAAAAACAAATGATAGTCCCACTATGGGCAAA
The DNA here is from genome assembly GCF_002910315.2 of Salvelinus sp. IW2-2015. Classification (NCBI taxonomy): domain Eukaryota; kingdom Metazoa; phylum Chordata; class Actinopteri; order Salmoniformes; family Salmonidae; genus Salvelinus; species Salvelinus sp. IW2-2015. The sequence continues at coordinate 33,739,613 of NC_036840.1, forward strand.
CAAAATGGGATGGCATATCACTGCAGAATGCTGTGGTAGKCATGCTGGTTCAGTATGTCCCTGATTTCTAAATAAATCACAGACTGTCACCAGCAAAGAACACTCACACCTCCTCCTCCATGCTTCACGGTGGGAACCATACATAAAGAGATCCTCTGTTCACCTACTKTGCYTCTCCCAAAGACACAGKAYTTGTAACAAAAAGTCTTACATTTTAACTCATCAGACCAAAGGACAGATTTCCACCGGTCAAATATCCATTKCTCGTGTTTCTTGGCCCAAGCAAGTCTCCTCTTCTTATTGGTGTCCTTTAGCAGTAGTTTCTTTGCAGCAAATTCACCATGAAGGCCTGATTCACGCAGTCTCCTCTGAACAGTTGATGTTGAGATGTGTCTGTTACTTGAACTCTGTGAAGCATTTATTTGGGCTGCAATATGAGGTGCAGTTAACTCTAATGAACATATCGTCTGCAGCAGAGGTAACTCTGGGTCTTCCATTCCTGTGGCGATCCTCATGAAAGCTAGTTTCATATCAGTGCTTGATAGTTTTTGCGACTGTACTTGAAGAAACTTTCAAAGTTATTGAAATGTTCCTGATTGACTGACCTTCATGTCTTAAAGTAATGATGGACTGCCGTTTCTCTTTGCCTATTTGAGCTGTTCTTGCCATAATATGGACTTGGTCTTTTACCAAATAGGGCTATCTTCTGTATACCAACCCTACCTTGTCACAACACAACTGATTGGCTCAATCGCACTAAGAAGGAAAGAAATTCCACAAATTAACTTCTAACAAGGCACAGCTGTTCATTGAAATGCATTCCAGTTGACTACCGCATGAAGCTGGTTGAGAGAATGCCAAGAGTGTGCAAAGCTGTCATCAAGGCAAAGGGTGGCTACATTGAAGCATCTCAATWATGAAATATATTTTGATTTGTTTAACACTTTTTGGATTACTACATGATTCCATATGTGTTATTTCATAGTTTTGATGTCTTCACTACTATTCTACAATTTAGAAAATATAAAAAAATAAAGAAAAACCCCTGAATGAGTAGGTGTGTCCAAACGTTTGACTGGTACTTTATTTGTACGCCGAATAAAAATCTAAAAGCAACATGAATCAATTTCAACGATTTACTGAGTTACAGTTCATATAAGGAAATCAGTCAAGTGAAATAAATAAATTAGACCCTCATCTATTGATTTCACAAGACTGGGCAGGGGCGCAYCCATGGTTGGGTGTAAGCCCACCAACTTGGGAGCCAGGTCCAGCCAATCAGAAGGATTTTCCCCACAAAAGGGCTTTACTACAGACAGAAATACTCCTCAAAATCATCAGCTGTTCGGGTGGCTGGTCTCAGACGATCCCGCAGGTGAAGAACCTGGATGTGGATGTCCTGGGCTGGTGTGGTTACACYTGGTCTGCGGTTGTGAGGCCGGTTGGACGTACTGCCAAATTCTCTAGAACAACGTTGGAGGRGGCTTATGGTGGAGAAATTAACATTAAATTATCTGGCAACAGCTCTGGTGGACATTCCTGCAGTCAGCATGCCAATCGCCTGCTCCTTCAACTTGACACATCTGTGGCATTGTGTTGTGACAAAACTGCACATTTTAGAGTGGCTTTTCTCCCCAGCACAAGGTGCACCTGTGTAATCACCATGCTATTTAATCAGCTTCTTGACATGTCACACCTGTCAGGTGGATGGATTATCTTGGCAAAGGAGAAATGCTCACTAATAGGGATGTAAATAAATGTGTGCACAAAATTAGAGAATTAAGCTTTTTGTGCGTATGGAACATTTCTGGGATATTTTATTTCAGCTCAACAACATGGTACCAACACTTTACATGTTGCGGTTATATTTTGGTTCAGTATATACAGTTGAAGTCAGAAGTTTACATACACTTAGGTTGCAGTCATTAAAACTCGTTTTTCAACCACTCCACAAATTTCTTGTCATAAAACTATAGTTTTGGCAAGTTGGTTATGACATCTACTATGTGCATGACACAAGTAATTTTTCCAACAATTGTCTACAGACAGATTACTTCACTTATAGGCTACCCAAAACGTTTGACCCAAGTTAAATACTGTCTTTCAAAGATAATTCGTAAAAATCCAAATAACTTCACAGATCTTCATTGTAAAGGGTTTAAACACTGTTTCCCATGCTTGTTCAATGAACCATAAACAATTAATGATTAATGAACATGCACCTGTGGAACGGTCGTTAAAACTAACAGCTTACAGACGGTAGGCAATTAAGATCACAGTTGTGAAAACTATGGACACTAAAGAGGCCTTTCTACTGACTCTGAAAAACACCAAAAGAAAGATGCGTGAACGTGCCTTAGGCATGCTGCAAGGAGGCATACGGACTGCAGATGTGGCCGCGGCAATACATTTCAATGTCCGTACTGTAAGACAGCGCTACAGGGAGACAGGATGGACAGCTTATCGTTCTCGCAGTGGCAGACCACGTGTAACAACACCTGCACAGGATCGGTACATCCGAACATCACACCTTCGGGACAGGTACAGGATGGCAACAACAACTGCCCTAGTTACACCAGGAACGCACAATCACCCCATCAGTGCTCAGACTGTCTGCAATAGGCTGAGAGAGGCTGGACTGAGGGCTTGTAGGCCTGTTGTAAGGCAGGTCCTCACCAGACATCACCGACAACAACGTCACCTATGGGCACAAACCCACCATCGCTGGACCAGACAGGACTGGCAAAAAGTGCTCTTCACTGACGAGTTGCGGTTTTGTCTCACCAGGGGTGGTCGGATTCGCGTTTAACGTCGAAGGAATGAGCGTTACACCGAGGCCTGTACTCTGGAGCGGGACCGATTTAGAGGTGGAGGGTCCGTCATGTCTGGGGCGGTGTGTCACAGCATCATCGGACTGAGCTTGTTGTCATTGCAGGCAATCTCAATGCTGTGTGTTACAGGGAAGACATCCTCCTCCCTCATGTGGTACCCTTCCTGCAAGCTCATCCTGACATGACCCTCCAGCATGACAATGCCACCAGCTTTACTGCTCGTTCTGTGCGTGATTTCCTGCAAGACAGAAATGTCAGTGTTCTGCCATGGCCAGCGAAGAGCCCGGATCTCAATCCCATTGAGCACGTCTGGAACCTGTTGAATCAGAGGGTGAGGACTAGGGCCATTCCCCCCAGAAATGTCRGGGAACTTGCAGGTGCCTTGGTGGAAGAATGTGGTAACATCTCACAGCAAGAATTGGCAAATCTGCTGCAGTCCATGAGGAGATCCACTGCAGTTCTTAATGCAGCTTGTGGCCACACCAGATACTGACTGTTACTTTTGATTTTTGACCCCCCTTTGTTCAGGGACACATTAATCCATTTCTGTTACCCCCTTTGTTCAGGGACACATTAATCCATTTCTGTTAGTCACATGTTTGTGGAACTTGTTCAGTTTGTGTCTCAGTTGTTGAATCTTATGTTCATACAAATATTAACACGTTAAAATAAACGCAGTCGACAGTGAGAGGACATTTKTTTTTTTGCTGAGTTTGTGCCTTTCAAATAATTTCCAATCAATTGAATTTACCACAGGTGGACTCCAATAAAGTTGTAGAAACATCTCAAGGATGATCAATGGAAACAGGATGCACATGAGCTCAATTTTTAGTCTCAAAGCAAGTTTATAATAGCAATAAGGCACCTCTGAGGTTAGTGGCATATGGCCAATATACCACGGCTAAGTGCTATATCCAGGCCCTTCGCGTTGCGTTGTGTAAAAACAGCCCTTATCCGTAGGTATATTGGCCATATACCACACCTTCTCGTGCCTTATTGCCTAATTAACCACCTATAAAAAGGTGTGCTAACTAGTGTACAGGACAATGTTACCAATATCATGCATGAGTAACTGAGGAGCAATAAACTAAAATGTGAGCAGTTGTGTTCATTCTGCTGCTGACATTCTAGGGGGAAAACAACTACCTTCCAAGCTCACCTACTACCATCCAAAAGAAGAATGGGGTGGTGAACAAAACATGGTAAGAAATCATGAATCAAAAGACCAAACTTTTCAGACAGTGACTTTATTGAGAAACAGATGGACAGAAATTTTTCTCATATCATCATTCAGAACAAATGGTGCCAAATCCACTTCTAAAATACTGATTTTGTCAAGATTGAATGGGTTCATGGGGCCGGCCCATGGTGATGTATAAGCCTACACAACAGTTTAGAAATGTTCTAAAACTAAGAATCTATTCKAAGTGTAATATTTCATTCACACACAATTTGAATAATACTGTAACATTTGAAGTGAAACATTTTCTTTGATACAGGTGCAATTCAGCCAAAAAGCGGGATTTGGTCATTTGTCCATTGAGGCCCCTACCTTAGGTGTATAGTAGAATTACATGTGTATTATTTACACATTCATTCACAATACCTATGTATTTCGATGGTTTTAAAATGAATTATCRAGAAGAAAAAGYAARGCACACCTATTTAGGCYAGGTGCTGGCTAGCGGAGTAGAAAACTTAAAAATAAAGGAGAGCCGCAATCACGATGATTGTACCCTGATGAAGACAGCTTGCCTGTCGAAACGTTGTTAAATTAAATATTTTTGCATCTGAGCTCCTAGAGTGTGCGGCTCTCCTTTATTTAAAAAAAAAAATGAATTATAACATAATTAGCAAATGATTGCATTCATCACAATAATGCATACAACTGCTACCAAAAGTCAACTGCATTGGATGATTCAACTGGTGCTACTTCTCTTATAACTGCAGGACTCACATTCAAATCAAAATAATGTGTACTTGGTTGGTTTATGTAAAAAAATAATAAAAAAAAAATAAATAAAAAAATATCTATGCACATTCTGCTTTTAGTGGGGAAATACAAACGTTACTAAGCGATCAGTTGACACACGAGACAAATACCGAACAGGGAAGCTAAATGTCTGCACTTTCACAGTCCCACGATTGCGGCCAAAGCAGAAATGCATCGTGAGTCGAAACAAAGATGGTCAACCGAGCACGAGACTGTCGCGATACCTGAAAAGAGAGCATACCAAATAGTAACATGGTCACCCACAAGATGCATTTAAGTTCTACGGCACGTATTCTCTTCTATTTGATCAACAAGCTTGATGGGCATCAGACTTATCAATCAACGTCAAGACAGAAAACCTGACGTTTACCTAGGACGTTACCTAGGAAATAAACTATCAAAACACCCAGTGTTTACATTAATACCAGTTCCCTGGGAACTTAATCACGCTAACCTGTGAAAGCTAAATCAGGTCTCACCTGGACAGGAGGGAGAAAGGTTAGTAAGCATATCGCGCCCGCTCGGCGTAGGGGTCCCGCGGGATGTCGTAAGCCGAGCTTCTGGGGAGAGAGGGCACCGGGGAGAGGCGCGCGCGCTCGTACGCCTCGGTAGGTATTCGCCGGAATGGGCTCCGGTCGCGGGAGTAGTATGAGGAGAGGGGTGCTGGTGGAGAAGGGAGAGGACGGCGCTCGTATAGGTCGGGGCTAGAGGGAGGCAGGCGCTCCCTCATTATGGCCGAGGAGAAAGGGTACGGTGGGCTGGGCAAAGGAACAGACCGGCGCTCTTCGAAATAACTGGCTCCATACGGGCGAGCCCGGTACTTCTCGTAGAAGTCCACGGCACCATACGGATCCCGGTCCTCGTACGATGACCGCCGCACAGGGTAGGCTGGGACCACGCCGTGGCTCCAGCTGCTGCCTCCGTACGCTGCCTCGCTGGCATACACCCGGGCCATGCTATGTTCGGCGGCGCTCATTCCGTAACCCGGTGGAAGCCCGTAACCCAATGTGCTTTCATAGCCTGCGGGCCGGCCGTACCCGGGCGCCCCGCCAAAGCCGTGCGCGGGAGAATAGCTTCCACTGTAAACTGGATCACTGCCACTGTAACCTGGATCGCCGACACTCAAGCCCCGGTGATAACCGCAGCCACCGCCGAACCTAGGGGCACCGCCATTGAATCCGTCAGAGCTTGGCTCGGCACCCTCTCTGTAGTTGCCCGAAGTGTCGAGCGGGCACTCTTTGGACCAGTGGCCTTCCTGCCCGCACCGATAACAACCTGTCCTCTCTCCCATGCCCGGCGTTGTACGCAGGCGGCTAGTCGAAAGCTTCACGCTCATCAGTTTGCCTTAAAAAAGAAAAACGCAAGAGTTTACCACGATACAACAAACTGTCCCATCTATGCACATGCTCTACGGAATCAGATAAAAGCCAGGCATGAATTAGAACACCACCATCATAACATTCATCTTGGAACTCCTCTGAAAGTGAACTCCGACAACTGTTCCACGTTCTATGCATATGAATAAGCTACCTTCTTATTTATCATCACTATTAGAATTCCTAAAACCAGGTCTCAAGCATGGATTACACTTGAGGCCCACGCGATTTTCATAGAGTTGGGTATGGCTGCCTTTTCCTGTTACGCTCCTTGCCTACGGAAAACCCTGCAGACTAAACTTAAACTTGAGACTCTTGTCCTCCTTACTCATTTTAAATATTAATTGGAATATTTGTATTTTTGTACTGCTTGTAACRGTTTCAGGTAATGCAAGTTCTTGTGCTGTTAGTAGAATAACTTGTGTAAATGAAATCTGTTGCTGTATTTTTTATTTTTTTTTGTATTATCTGTGATCGTTTTGTTTGTCTTGTTTAGGTACAATAATTAAAAAACGATGTGTAAACTTGTATATGCAGGGCCCAGCTGTAAAAGAGACCTTGGTCTCCGTCTGTGTTCCTTGTTGAAATAAAGGTAAAATAATGCAGGCAAATCTAGAGTCCAAATTCTTGCCTGAAGTTGGGGGAAATGTGTACAACGTGTTGGATGTATTTTGAGATAGCGCTTGACTGTCCCTTACTCTTTCACCACTTACATGTATCCATGACTTACCCATCAGTTTTGTTAGTGAATAGAACTCATTCTAATTACCAGGGGGATACCTACACCACACTGGCAACTGACCAACCAAGCCCTGTGTGAGTTCACCTTGGAAGGCTGTGTTGTCCAGCCCACTGATGGCCTCCATGGCATCCTCCACACGCTCCAAGTGGACAAAGGCGTAGTCCTTCACTATGTCACACTCCACCACGGGGCCGTACTCCTCAAACTTTGCCCGCATCTCTTGGTTGGTGCAGCTGCTGTTGATATTGCCCACGTGCAGCTTGGTGGTGTCTTTGGGTCTGCCGCGGCTCATCTCCACGTTCATCTGCTCCCCGTTGAGCTCATAGTGGTGGAGGTTCTTGATGGCCTCCTCCGCTTCAGCTTTGTCCTTCATGTGCACAAAGCCAAAGTTCTTGACGATGTCACACTCAGAGACCTTTCCATACTGGGAGAAGAGGGAGCGCAGCTCCTCTGCCATGGTGTTTGGAGACAAGTTCCCAATGAAGATTTTCACCATGGTGATGCTCCCACTTCAGTATATGAACAATGGAAGAGGATTAGACAAAGGAAATCATTTGATTAAAACAACAACAAAAAACTCTTGGCTCAGGGAGTCTTATGAACCTAAAAGTATATTGAGTAACCTATTAAAATATCAAATGATTGATCAATAAGCTTGTGTCTTAGGACTCTCTTTATGCATTGTTGTCGAGTCTCGTCGCATGTGTTTTGTTCTAATATATATATATATTATCCCAGCCCCGCATGAGGTGTTTTGCCTTAGGTAGGCCGTCAATGTAAATACGAATGTTGTTGTTCACAGACATGCCTAGTTAAATAAAAATGCACTATGCAGTGTAAGTGAATGCATTGGGTCATAAGTAGGAGGACCAGTTATTAACCAATCACAATGCTGTTTTTGCAACAGAGGTTATGCTTAGGAAGTGAACAAGCTGTACATTGCTCATTCATTCAAGCTCGCGAACTAACATTAACAATTTCAGCGACCAGCATCTTTGCACGTGTACTCGTTTGGAACGTGCATGAGAGCTAGCGACACTATTGCAGACAAGCTAGTAATTGCCTTTTGTGGCAACGCTAGCAAGTGTGTCGTCTGTCTGTGCATGCACAACGCGCATGCTACGCTAACAATAGATCCGAAACGCGTTGCATGATGGTCATATGATTTTACATAGTTGTATTTCATATTTGTGCTGGTTGCAACGGCAATACCTAACATGACATTAAAATGAATGGATAGCTAGCTAGATTACATGTTCTATATTCCTTCGTACCTTTCGCGGTGGACTCACTGGGTTGATGCCACTAGTTTCCGAAGGGCTGAAATGGCTCCTCTGCCCGCGTTTGCTACCTACGGCACAATCTCTATCCAGCCTCTCACAAGGCAGAACCAGATCGGGGTTCAAAATCAGACCTGTTGATTGGCCGAATGGACAATTGTTTTCTTCTTCTTGATTTAGTACCTATCATCAGGTTTTATAGTAAGTATCATCTGAAAAGTATTGTCAATGCATTATCAAGTATAGATGTGGAAAAAGTCCGGATGTCTCGAGAGGATAAATACAAATATGATTCTCACCAAAATACATTTTGGTTTATTAAAAAATAAAATGCATAAAACGTACACGCTTTGACTGTAGGAAATATACCAACTACAACAATTCCCATTAGAACTGAGCAGACAGATGCTCTGTTTAGACAGGCCGCCCAATTCTGATAATTTCCCCACAAATTTGTCTTTGACCAATCACAGCTCTTTTCACGTCAGCTCTTTTTGTATATCAGAATAGGGCTGCCCATCAAAACGCAGACTAAGGCACCCCAAGAACGTGATCAGACTAGAGCCCATTATATCTCAATGGTAATGTCATGTAAGTAAGCATTTCACCGTAAGGTCTACATTTGTTGTATTCGGCGCATGTGACAAAGTTTGATTTGATAGCAATGCCAGTTATGCTCATGTTATTTACTGTATTCAACATGTTTGTGTCTAGAAATAAATATTACAGTAATAGAGGACAATTTTGGATTATTAAAGCTTGGTTTGTTAGAAACAATATTTAGATTGTTGAAACAAGCCTCTTAAATTTGAATTTCAGACTGGACCATCCTAATCATGCAAAAATAGTTACTCTTGGAAGTGTATTAAACATGCACTTTTCCAATGAGTACCAACCGATTGCTTATTTTGGTTAGGAAACGCACACCGTTTTTAGCCCTGCAAATACACCCKAAATAATTCTAAAGCTGGAATGTTGTCTTGGGATAATGACAATGTTGTGACAGCAGATATTAACCAAAGAATGATTGAGGCCTCTAGTGGCCAAAAGCTGTACTGGCATGGGCAGCACCATAGAGGGCTTCCACCATTTTAATATAGACAACTGGGTGGGACTTCCAACTTCATTGGTTGATCCCTCCTGGTGACCCCGTTGGAGTCGTGTCCAACCAGGTCATCAGGAGGGAACAGCCAATTGTGTAGAGAATTGACTACCTCAAAATGGATGTCTCAATGGCGCTACCCATGCGGCCACAAATGCTATAATGGCACAGATGCAAAGATGAGTCCTCTATCTCAATGATATTAACTCAAGATAGCAAAAGCAGTATGACAACAGGATCTCCTCTACACTAAGTAGAACATCCTCCTTTATCAAAATGAAAGTTCTAAAATCCAGTGGATGAATTTCACAGATTGTTCTGGGGAATATTCTTACATTGCTTTCCCAGGGGAAAAACATTTAAATAGGGGGGATTTTTTTTTAAATGACTACTGCGCTATACACGGCATGAAGTTAAATGAATAGTTGAACAAACCAATTAAATGAAAACAAGATATTTCTCAAAAAGGATAAATATTTCTCTAAACTACGGTCACCTCAATCCGACAAATAAAAAATGTGGCAAATTCAGAGGCCAATTTGCTTTGACGATTTTAAATCACAAGGGGGAGAGGAAAAAACACATTTAAAAACTCCCCCCCAAAAAACATGACCCACACAAACTAACAAAGCGATTTGAAAGCCGGTATAATTAAGCTAGTATTAACATCAAACTGTAGAAATGCCACACTGGTGGTTTTCGATAGCAAACAGGCGTTGTAACTGACAACTAAAATAAAGGAAGAATGTGGAGTGGTGTGGACTGATTGGTTAGTTGAGAGGATTATTCGTCTGCCGGCACCGGTGCCAGGAAGATGCACACGCCAATTTCCGTCCGCGTCACTCTCGCGTCACCACATTCCGAGTCGCGAAAGGTTTGTTTGCGGCACAGCTCGATGGAACCATGCAGCTGGGAGAAGGAATGGTAGCAAAGGAAAAGTCCGGCATTTCATACACACCTAGAAAAAGAGCAGAGCATTCGCTTTGAGAAATGGGATGGTGTCTRACGGTTTAAAAAGCACTGTGMGMGGGGGGGGGGGGGGGGGGGGATCTTAGTTCTTGTTCTTCATTGAAGAAATATAAAGATGAACACGAATATAAAGATGAACACGAGTCTACAGTATCCCAGTCCCCACTGTAACATCATCAAGTACCTGTTTTATAATAAATGGAACGCACCATTCCAGAACACACTCACCCACAGGAATGGGTTAGTATTCCTAGTTGATTGGCTCACCTTGGCAGTGTGTGGCTCAGTAAGCATAGCGTGCCCGATCGGTGTAGGGGTCCCTGGCCCGCGGGACAGCGTACGAAGAGCTTCTGGAGGACGACACCGGGGACAGCCGCGAGCGCTCGTAACCATAGCTGTCAGAGGCGACGGCCACTCGTCTGATCGGGCTGCGGTCTCGCAAGTAGTACGAGGCGGCCGCCGAGGGTGGTGGTAGCGGGCGGCGCTCGTACGGGTCGATACTAGAGGAGAGCCTTGAGAGGGAGGAAGAGGGGGGAGGGGGAGGTGGGATATAGCCGAGGCGGCGCTCTTCAAAATAGCTTGAGCCGTATGGCCGTGCTCTGTACTTCTCGTAATAGTCAACACTGCTGCTGTAGTGGTCTCGCTCGTAGGCCGATGCCCTTTCAGGATAGGAGCTCGGAAGCCTGCCGCTGTACCGATCCCTGGCATCTGCGCTGTACTCCCGAGCAGAGCCATAGCTAGGCCTACGGCTCAGAGGGGGAGGCCCCCCCAGGTAACTGGACGCTCTGCTATACCCTAGCCCGCCCATGTAGTCGGATGCCGCAGCTCTGGGGGGCATCCCGTAGCCACTAGGGTATCCGCCGCCACCCCTGCTGAAACCCCGTGGGAAGCCCCTGCCGCGGCCCCTCATTGGGCCACCCCCGGGTCGGTCATCGCGGTCACCGTAGCTACCGCCATTCTGACCGCCGTTAGGGCAGTCTTTCGACCAGTGACCCTGTTTCCCACAGACATAGCAGCCGGTTTGAGCTCCCATTCCCGGGACCGTGCGCAGGCGACTGGTGGACAGTTGTACGCTCATCAGCTTGCCTTTTGAGGAGAGAGAAGAGACGCATGAGACCGTTGGCTTCTGACACGCTCCACTGCTTCTTAACGACTAAAGTTATTTTCTTATTGCAAATACTTATATATTAGCATCAATTGGTTCACCTGCACTGTTACGTTGAAACCGAATAAAAMAACCACGGAAAAGACCCAACCTTATTGCCGTTACTTATTAATTGACCTCAGAATTAAACCAAAATGCTATAGCGGCATCACGTTACGAGCTTTATGCCATCTAAAAAGGAAGTGTATTCTGTAACTACGGAGAGCACAGACTATCTGCTCTCTTCTGCCTGCGGGTTCACCTTGGAAGGCTGTGTTGTCCAGCCCACTGATGGCCTCCATGGCATCATCCACAGACTCCATGTGGACAAAGGCGTAGTCCTTCACTATGTCAGCCTCAACCACAGGGCCATAAGCCTCAAACTTGGTCTTCAGCTCCTCATTGGTGCAACCCTCTGGGATGTTACTGACATGCAGCTTGGTGGTTGACTTTGGTCTGCCGCGGCTCATCTCCACGTTCATCTGAGCCCCGTTTAGCTCATAGTGGTGGAGATTCTTGATGGCCTCCTCCGCTTCAGCTTTGTCCTTCATGTGCACAAAGCCAAAGTTCTTGACAATATCACACTCAGATATCTTTCCATACTCAGAGAAGAGAGTGCGTAGCTCCTCCTGCGTGGTTCCGGAGGCGAGATTGCCTATGAAGATTTTCACCATCTTCAAATCAGAATGTTGTTATTCCTGCAAGGGGAGACAAGCAGTTTGTTTTTGTTTACCAAGTATATATCAAATATTTTTAGATTTAATTAAAGAACCACGTGTAGACGTAGCTTTACAAGACAGCCAACTTTCAAAAATAGTATGATATTATTATAAGCGTTCTTTAATACGTCAAGAGAATAATATGTCAGCAAGTTCTGACGTAACATTAGCTAGTTAGCTAACGTTACTTCCGCAGCTAGCTGACCAGGCCAACTAGCAAACAGTTGTTTAGCATTGATGARTTGCCATTTCATCATTCATGGCTAGCTATCAAGATTATATATAAATATTAATCTAGCAGCTAGCTTCAGAGGTTGCATCTAAAGTTTAATTTACCTCACTTTAGCCAGCTAACTTTGGTTAGCTTGCTATGCTCTGAGCTAACTGTGTTAATTGTAATTTTAAAAAAAATCTTATTTAGCTAAATCATGTGATAGAAAACTGGCTAACATTGGGTGATAGTCTGAAACCTCCAACTGAAATTCAAATGGTGTTGATAACCTAGCCAGCTAAGTTAGTTTGGTAGCCATTTGCGTTAGCTAGTATGCTACCGCCGATACTACAGTAGTTTTAGGAAGAAACGTTTGCGCGGTATGGTGCTAGCGTATCTAACTAGTTCCTACTTTTGGTCTAAAAAACACACCATGATAATATCGTACAGAATACCTTACTCCAAACTCTAACAACTAGTTAAATAAAATTAACCAATAACTGAAATGTCCCTCACCTGAACTATGAATTCAGCCGCCAATGAATGACTTCTGAAATGGCGTCGTGATGATTTTTCACCTTCTTCTTCTGTGGAATTACGGCGGTCCGCAAACATACCTTAGCACCACAGACAGAACAATGAGACAGATATTTTACCGGATGTGTAAATGTGAAGCATCCGCTTGGCTTTTCCACTCACAACCACGACAAAATTTGGTAGTGAGAAGATGAGACGAGATGGATTTTTACCGAAATTCTGCAAATGTTCTCATCGATGAAACATTTGATCACAATACAGTTTCTGTTGCCAAAACGATATCTGTGGACTGTTTTGTAGACTTTACCCTTTGCCAAAGTTTTTTTGTTAAAGTGCATGGTTTAGATGTATGCTAGAACGCGCAAACTATCTTTGGAAATAGTAATGGTGTCTTTTTGTGCCTCTAGTAAGCTTATTCTTCTTTGATGTTTAACTTCGGTTGGCCTCCAATACATGTTGCATTACCGCCATCTACTAGATTGGAGTACAACTTTACTATACTTCCCTTGAAAAAAATAAACAAATACCCTACCATCTAACGCTACACTCACAAAATTAAAAAAACTCCCCTACTCCACAATGTAAATCTATTTAGTCCTACCTCATGCCAACAACCTGAAAGCATGGGACATCACCACTTAACACCCTGTAACTCTTCTGACGTCAAGTCCCGTACACTAAAATACAMWTGAAGTCYGAAGTTTACATACACTTAGGTTGGAGTCATTAAAACTCGTTTTTCAACCACCCCACAAATTTCTTGTTAACAAACTATAGTTTTGGCAAGTCGGTTAGGATATGTACATTATGCATGACACAAGTAATTTTTCCAACAATTGTTTACAGACAGATTATTTCACTTATAATTCACTATATCACAATTCCAGTGGGTCAGAAGTTCACATACACTAAGTTGACTGTGCCTTTAAACAGCTTGGAAAACTCCAGAAAATGATGTCTTGGCTTTAGAAGCTTCTGATAAGCTAATTGACAAAATTTGAGTCATTTGGATGTGTACCTGTGAATATATTTCAAGGCCATACCTTCAAACTCAGTGCCTTTTTGCTTGACATCATGGGAAAATCYAAAAGAAATCAGCCAAGACCTCAGACAAAAGAATTATAGACCTCCACAAGTCTGGTTCATCCTTGGGAGCATTTTCCAAACGCCTGAAGTCATTTGTACAAACAATAATAGGCAAGTATAAACACCATGGGACCACACAGCCGTCATACCGCTCAGGAAGGAGATGCGTTCTGTTTCCTAGAGATGAATGTACTTTGGTGCGAAAAGAGCAAATCAATCCCAAAACAACAGCAAAGGACCTTGTAAAGATGCTGGAGGAAACAGGTACAAAAGTATCTATATCCACAGTAAAACGAGTCCTATATCGACATAACCTGAAAGGCCGCTCAGCAAGGAAGAAGCCACTGCTCCAAAACCGCCATTAAAAAACCCAGACAACGGTTTGCAACTGAACATGGGGACAAAGATCGTACTTTTTGGAGAAATGTCCTCTGGTCTGATGAAACAAAAATAGAACTGTTTGGCCATAATGACCATTGTTATGTTTGGAAGTTAAAGGGGGAGGCTTGGAAGCCAAAGACACCATCCCAACCGTGAAGCACGGGGGTGGCAGCATCATGMTGTGGGGATGCTTTGCTGCAGGAGGGACTGGTGCACTTCACAAAATAGAAAAACATTGTGGGAAGCTTGTGGAAGGCTACCCAAAACGTTTGACCCAGGTTAAACAATTTAAAGACAATGCTACCAAATACTAATTGAGTGTATGTAAACTTCTGACCCACTGGGAATGTAATGATAGAAATAAAAGCAGAAATAAATAATTCTCAACTATTATTGTCGCATAGTTGACGCTGGAGAGGCGAAGCAGGTACGGGGAGTCAAACATTTAATAAGGAACGGACATGGAACGAGACAAGAACAGCATCAGCACAAGGGTAACAAAGACAAMAACAATTAATGCATCAGCAGGGAACAGAGCAGGGGAACTGACAAATATAGGGGAAGTAATAAACAGGTGATGAGTGAGTCCAGGTGAATCCAATATCGCTGATGCGCGTGACGAGGGAAGGCAGGTGTGCGTAATTGATGATGGCAGGAGTGCGTGATGCAGGGAAGCCTGGCGCCCTCGAGCGCCAGGGGGGAAGAGCGGGAGCAGCCGTGACAATTATTCTGACATTTCACATTCTTAAAATAAAGTGGTGATCCTAACTGACCTAAAACAGGCGAATTTTTATGAGGAATTAAATGTCGAGGAATTGTGAAAAAACTGAGTTTAAATGTATTGGCTAAGGTGTCTGCTCAACTTCCAACTTTCAACTGTATATACACACACTACATGACCAAAAGTATGTGGACACCTGCTCGTTCGAATTCTCTTTGGGCTTTAATAATGTGGAGTTTGGTCCCTTGTAATAAAATATTTTATTATACGACACAAGACATATTTGCTAATTACATTGTTATAGGACTAATTGCTTTCCAAACAGGGTTTCTCCAAACACTCATTAGCAGATACGGAGACCACAACACACCAGAGACAGATGGCCTGACACAGGCCTTTTCATAAAGACTGATAAGAAAGGGGTTGCTGGCACTGAATATCACGAGGAAACTGAGACACACACATACGAAGGACAGAGGGCTGACGTACAACCTTTCATAAACACAGATAAGCAGAACATTACGCCACACAAAAAACTCTCTTCAGTCGAAATTTTACAGAGACACACAGAAATGTAAAATAGCGAACATCTACGCACACACCTAATTCCGTTTTAGCTGAACATTTCTGAAGGACAAAGAACTCTACTCAGAGCAATGGGACATGTTATTACTGGCCTGAAGGAGACCTCGCCCAACTCATCAGAACAACCAGAGGACAGAATTCCAGACTCAACCTACTGTTCTTGTATTAAAATGTATATCGCACTCTGTTATCTTGGGCTTGCTTTTCGGAGCAGTTCCACTTTGAGCTTGATGAAAGGGTCCGTGACGCTATTTCAGATATCTTTACCTCTTGAATTAAATTGCTATTTAATTTAAATCCTTCATCCACCTGTCCAGAGTTCTCACTTCGTCTCAGTTCTCCATAAACATGTTTGTTATCAACATCCCCCCTTTGCTGCTACAACAGCCACCACTCTTCTGGGAAGGCTTTCCACTAGATTTTGGAACATTGCTGCGGGGACTTGCTTCCATTCAGCCACAAGAGCATTAGTGAGGTCGGGCACTGATGTTGTGCTATTATGCCTGGCTCGCAGTCGGCATTCCAGTTCACCCCAAAGGTGTTCGATGGGGTTGAGGTCAGGGTTCTATYCAGGCCAGTCATGTTCTTCCACATCGATCTCAACAAACCATTTCTGTATGGACATTGCTTTGTGCATGGTGGCATTGTCATGCTAAAACAGGAAAGGGCCTTCCCCAAACTGTTGCCACAAAGTTGCCACAAAGCAAAGAATTGTCTAGAATGTAGCATTAAGATTAAGATTTCCCTTCACTGGAACTAAGGGGCCTAGCCCGAACCATGAAAACAGCCCCAGGCCATTATTCATCCTCCACCAAACTTTACAGTTGGCACTATGCATTCGGGCAGGTAGCGTTCTTTTGGCATCTGCCAAACCCATATCTGTCCATCGGACTGCCAGATGGTGAAGCATGATTCATCACTCCAGAGAACGCGTTTCAACTGCTCCCGAGTCCAATGGCGGCAAGCTTTACACAACTCCAGCCGACGCTTGACATTGTGCATGGTGATCTTAGGCTTGTGTGAGGCTGATCGACCATGGAAACCCATTTCATGAAGCTCCCGACAAAGTTCTTGTGCTGACGTTGCTTCCAGAGGCTGTTTGGGACTTGGTAGTGAGTGTTGCAACCGAGGACAGACGATTACAACGCACTACGCATTCAGCACTCAGTGGTCCCATTCTGTGAGCTTGTGTGGCCTACCACTTCGTGGCAGAGCCGTTGTTGCTCCTAGACATTTCAACTTCACAATAACATCACTTACAGTTGACCGGGGCAGCTCTAGCAGGGCAGAAAATTGGCGAACTGACTTGTTGTAAAGGTGGCATCCTATGACGGTGCCACAATGAAAGTCACTGKGCTCTTCAGTAAGGCCATTCTACAGCCAATGTTTGTCTATGGAGATTGCATGGCTGTGTGTTCGATTTTATGCACCTGTCAGCAACCGGTGTGGCTGAAATAGCCGAATACACAAATTTGAAGGGGTGTCCACATACATTTGTGTGTATARACTGTATATTCATTGCGGGAAAGGGGAGAGTTAAAAACATAATATACAATACAAAAATAAAATAAATCTCCCAAATCCCCACCCCACTCCTTCAGTGATAATCTAAATCACATCGCTACACAGGCTCATGTGTCTGTGTTGACCGAACATTAATCGACAGGATTCCTTGTAATGCACCCAAAAACGTTCAGCCGCACTCACAACGATTCCTATTTCCTCAGATTTCTTCTTTGTTTGCGCCGTGCAGTTTATAACCAATGCAATAAACGATACTAAGTCCACCTTTTTAACATGCAACGTGCCAGGGTCCTACTGGCAAGTAACATTTACTTCTGTCTCTAATCCAACTACCATGGTTTCTTCAACTTTACTCCCTTCTTCCACTCTTCTCACCCCCTC
>NC_036840.1:33757219-33762990 GCF_002910315.2 Salvelinus sp. IW2-2015
CGGATAGTGAGAATTGTGCTGGACGCCACTTTCCTATTCTTGGGTCACCTTCATGTCTCCTTCACCCTACCAGAGGCAACTCCATTGAATTTCTGGTACCTGCTCACCCCAAATTGCCAGCATTTCTGACCTCAACTGTCATATGATACTCCTCCCATCTATACACTTGACAAATGTCCGATAGTACATTTATCACACTGCAAGGGGTGTTGGGCATGAAGGCTGCTTACAGGATATCACACATAACCCAAATATACGTACAAAGGGCGAGACTCTTCAAATAACAAAATAATGGGCTTCCTCACTCCATCCACATACAGGTCCAGTTGCGTGTACTAACCACTGGGCTTCCTCACTCCATCCACCATACGGATCAGTTGGTGTGTGTAACTAACCACTGGAGCCTTCTACACTCCCCACCTTACAGGTCAGTTGGTATGTACTAACCCTGGGCTTCTCACTCCACTCCACCTACAGGTGTTGCGTGGTACTAACATGGGCTTCTACACCATCATCCCATACAGGTCAGTCTGCGTGTTTACTAACCACCTGATGCTTCCTCCACACCATCCACATACGGATCAGTTGGTGTGTACTAACATGGGCTCTCACTCATCCACCTACGATCAGTTGGCAGTGTTAATAACATGGGCTTCTCAACATCCACCCATACAGGTCAGTTGGTGTTTGCACCACCACTTGATCTATTTCTTAGTTACATCCTTTGCACTCTCTTCTAGTTCCACTCCAACCCTTTGATAGGCGGCGCCTGTTTACAGATCCAGCACGATACATTCCAAATCCGATATATTTTTAGGTGCAATAGCACGCACCTTCTGCTGACCATGCTGTCATTTGAATGGGAGCAAGTGATTTCATAGCGGGCAAACAGCAGAGGTGGCAGAGCCAAGCGAGCTAGCAGAGCCTATTGGCGAGTTCTAGAATTATTTGCATATTTCCGTTAGGGAAGCGCTACTTGTGAAGTGAGCAGTGCAATAACTAATTCGACCTTGCACTGCTAAACAACGCAGTTTTTTAAGAACTTTGGTCAAATGGGAAGATCTACCAACTAGTTTTTGAAACAGAAAATGCTATTGAGATCAATGTTTAATCAAATGAGAAATTAGCGAATGTCGGCAAAACATTTAGCTCCATCTTCTCCCATTGCGGCCCCTCGGCTTCTCTCTAACGCTACACCCATTAAACACACCACTATTCCACCCTTTGCTTCTATCTGATCCTTCACCTGCCGGCACTGGAGGAGGGACACTATGTTCGAAACATTCTTGTAAGTATTCTGCAGTAAATTACTAGACCAAGTGCTTTCCGCAGCTGCCAAACATCTATTTTCTGGAGAAGCCACCTGATGCGGTGTGCAGTTCTGGGCTCAATGTGCGGCAACGCGTTTAGCCCGAAACCTTCCATCTGCTTCAAGGTCAACTCAAGTTTGAGGCTTCTAACGTTGAAGGTATCAACCGTCAACGAAAGCGAATCTTAATCGAACTAATACATGGATAAAAAACATGAACCATGGAAAGTAAGTGAGACTTCATTATTGCATTAATGTACTTTGTAATACGCATTTTATACCAGTGCAAGTGGTATATTTTAATATAACCTGTACAAGGTTTTCTTCCTGGGGTGAAGGAGAGACCAAATGCGCTAGCCAGTGCTCAACATTGCTTAATATATTACAAGACAATGTGAACACTACCAAACAACTAACAAAATAACAAACGTGCAAAACCGTACAGCCTATCTGGGCGAACACAACACAGAGGACAGGTAACAACCAGCCAAAACGAACACAGTTGAACAACCGCCTACCTAGCAAGTATGACTCCTTAATTAGAGCGACGCAAACACCTGCTCTAATAACGAGCCATACCAGAGCAAAGCCTAAACCAAATAGAACACACACCAACATTAGATGCCCCACCCAAAATCTCCACGCCCGTGCCATACACACACATATCAAAACAACAGAAAAACAGGTTCGGAACATGGACAGAACCCCCCCTAAGCAATGCATGTGCGAACGCCGGGCGCACCCAGCACAAGAAGTTCCCAGGGAGGGGTCTGGTTGGGCATCTGACACGGTGTGGCTCAGGCTCCGGACGCTGTCCCCACACCACCATAGTCCACTCCCCGCTTCTGTATCCCCTCCAATTGACCACCTCCAATAACAAACACCTACATGGGGCAGCACCGGGCTAAGGGGCAGCACCGAGGATAAGGGGCGGGAGGTCCTGGTGAGAAACTCTGCAGGTTCCGTGGCTGAGGGACTCTGGCCGAGGTCCTGGCCTGAGGACTCAGGCCCCTGGCTGAGCGGACTCTGGGCGAGGTCGCTGGTGAGGGACTTGGGCAGGTCCGGGCTGAGGGACTTGGCAGTCCGGCGCGAGGACTCTGGCAGGTCCGGGTTATGACGGACTCTGGCGAGATCCGGGTTGAGGACTCTAGGCAGGTCGGTCTGGCGAAAGCTCTGCTGATCGGGTTCTGGCGGAAGGCTTCTGCTGATTCCGGGTCTGGCGGAAGGCGTCTGGTGATCCAGGTCTGGCGGCAAGGCTCTGCGCTGATCCGGACTCTGGGGAATGTCTCTGCTGATCCGGCAATCTGGCGGCAAAGGCTCTGGCTGATCCGGTCTGGCGGAGGCTCTGCGCTGATCGGTTGGCGGCAGGCTCTATCGGCGCACTGTCTGGGACGGACTCTAGGGTCCTGTCTGAACGGACGGCTCTTAGGGTCATGGCAGCGGCGGCTTTGCAGGTCAGGCAGACGCATTCAGGCGGCGGCCGGGCAGTTCCAGACGCCGGCTGGGCAGCGCGGCGCAGTTCAGGCGATCGACTGGGCCCAAGACGGGCATTCAGGCGCCGGCCGGAGCGGGCAGTTCAGGCCCCTGGGAGACGGGCAGTTCAGGCGCGTGCAGACGGGCGACTTCTGGCCGCGAGCGCATGATAGGCCTGTGCGTGGTACGGACTGGAGGTTTTTACGGGCTAAGGACACGCCTTTCAGGTACGTCGGGGAACAGAACAACAGGCCCGACTGGACTCTCGTTGGCGACACGCGTAGGCTGGTGCGGTAGGTACCGGACATGGAGTGCGAGCTGAGGGCACGACTCAGGGCGAGTGCGGGGAGGGCACCAGTGCAGCTGACAGGGCCTGGAGCGACAAGGCTTGGTGCGTTGGTGCCGGAACTGGAGGGCACTGGGCTGAGAACGCACATAGGGAGAGTGCGTGGAGGGAACAGGGCGTCTCGGAGCGAATGCACTGGATAGCTGAGCTGGTGGTGTAGGCACTCGTGGGACTGAGTGGAGGTAGGGAGTAGGCGCCGGGATATTACGGAGACCGTGAAGGAGGAACGTTGCTCTTGAGCCAGGCCGCCCTCCCCAACCTTACCAGGTCTGGAATAGGTCCTCGTAGCCTGCCAGTGCCGCTGAGTGGAATAGCCGCCTGGCTATGCGCCAGCGACCCCAGGGGACCACTACCTGTAAGGTGGGCCATGTACGCCGGACGAGAGACGCTACTGGAGCCAGATACGTTGGGCCGGCTCATCGGCGAATCCGGATGCGAATAGCCCCCAACCTTAGCCCTCCCAGGTCAGAGGCAACGGTGGAATAGCCCGCACTGAGGCCATAAGTCCGGCGTACCTGGGGACACAGTGCGTTCTTCGCATAAACGGTGTCTGCCGTACTCCCGCTCTCCACGGTGAATCACAAACCTCAGGCGAGTACGTGTTGCTACAGCATACACATCTCTATTCTCGCTTCCCCAATATCACCAAACAACTCATCAAATGTACTTCAAATCTCCATCCCTTCACTTTTCTCCAAGCTGTCATAACTTCACTCCAATTCTCCGACTCGTACTCCAATTTAGCCCAACTGTCCTTCGGTAAGCACGGGGACTGGCTCACAATTCTCCCACGTGACCCAGCCCATCCCCAGTGTGCCCCCCCCAGTAATTTTTTGGGGCAAGCTTCAAGGGCCTTTCAGCCCTCTGCCTTGACTAGCTACCCCGCTGCTGCTGCTTGCTTGCCGCCCCGTTGCCTCGTGCCACGGCTTTGGTCCGGGTTTGGTGAGTGTTCTGCTAAAGGTTTTCTCCTCGGGGTGAAGAGAGGACCAAATGCCGCGTGCCAGTGCTAAATGTTCTTATAAGAACAAGTGAAACTACAACAACTTACAAATAACAACACGTATGAAACGATATAAGACCTATCTGGTGCAGAACACAAACACAGAGACAGTTAACAAGAAACCCACACGAACAACATAAAACAAACCTACCTAATTATTGACCTCTTTTAATAGGGAACGCAAACACACTGCTTCTTGATTAAAGCCTCCACGGGGCACCTAACACAGATAAGAACACACAAATAGAATGCCACACAAACTCACGACCTGACCATCACCACCAATCAAAACAACGAAACAGGTCAGGAACGTGACATAACCAGACTTACGCCACCGTGTTAGCATAGTGTAATTAGCACCCATTGATCAGTGGGAGCTAGCTGAATTGCTTACAATGACACGGGAATCTTATTGGAGAAAATGTGCCTACCTATTCGAAGGTAAGCCCTAGGTTAATGTACAGTATGTATCGATGTGATCGTTTGATTGTCTGTGTATTCGTCAAAGATGCCTTGTTGGTGTTTGTCTGGCTCAACCTATTATCGTTAGATGCCAACGGCCATTCCCTTAGTTAATAGACGAGTCTACACACCTACACATACAAGTATATACAATAATGAACATTAAATGACTATTGCTTATTTTTATGCTTTCTAATATTCATGCCTTTTTGTCTCCCAGATATGCTTACTTTTCTTTGATGTTATAAGACACGTTAGTATGTTATTGGAGCAGAGTCCCAAAATTAAAAATGCAGATCAGCAGTACTTCACACTCCCCTTTGCAATCAAGTCCAACCACATCAAAGTATGCGTTCAGTCGGGCACAGACGATACTATTTCCTTCTTGATTTTCTTAATATATTTGACGTCCACGTTTTTAAGTTACCCTATTTTCAGTCTACACATCAGTGTATTTAATTAAATGTATAATTGTTACTTACTGTATCCTCCTTTCAGGAGTTCACAATACCATGAAGTGTGGCTCAGATTGTAGAAATTGCGACACACTTTCATTGTTGCCTATTGCTACAGCAACGATAATCAACAGAGCACCAGTTTCTGAAGCACCTGAGATACATATACAGTGGCTCAAGGCCCGATGCCTTTAAACATGGCAGTGGACCCTCCAGAGCAACAGGCCCATTAAACAGCGTCAGTGGCCCTCAAGAAGCACCCAGGGCCCATTAAAAGTGGCCCTTCAAGCACCGAGGCCCTAACATCAGGGCGGCCAGTGTTCCCTCAAGAGACCCAGAGCCCTTAAACAGTCCCAGGACTATAAACAGTCCACTCAGCCCCAGAGACACCGAAGGCCCTTAACACTCCAGAGGGACTGTCTTACTAACAGGGCACTTCATGAATTCTGGTACATGCTCACCACCACAATTGCAGCATTTTGCCTCAACTGTCATATGATACTCCTCCCATCTATATACACTTGACAAATGTCCGATAGTACATTTATCACACTGCAAGGGGTTTGGGCATGAAGGCTCTTACAGGATATCACACATAACCCAAATATACGTACAAAGGGCGAGACTCTTCAAATAACAAAATAATGGGCTTCCTCACTCCATCCACCATACAGGTCAGTTGGCGTGTACTAACCACTGGGCTTCCTCACTCCATCCACCATACGG
>NC_036840.1:33763015-33775443 GCF_002910315.2 Salvelinus sp. IW2-2015
ACATTGCCAAACGTGCCAGGTCTTACTGCCGCAAGTAACATTTACTTCTGTCCTCTAATCCAACTACCATGTTTCTTCAACTTTACTCCCTTCGTTCCACTCTTCTCACCCCCTCCGGATAGGAAGAAACATTGCTGGACACCCTTATCGTTGTCACCTCAGTCTCGTCACCTCGAAACTGTCACGCCCCCCCATTCCCCCCATGACCTATTTTTATGTATTGTGATTATGTTTGTTGGTTCAAGGGCGTGAGTTGGGTGCTGCATTGTTTGTTGTGGTGTTTGGTGTCTATGGGTGTTGTATGTGTATGGATAGTGTTTGTTAGGTTGTTTAGTTATGGTCTATGGCTGCCTAGATTGGGTCTCAATCAGAGCAGCTGTCAATTCATTTGTCTCGGATTGGGCACCATATTAAGGTAGCCATAGGCAGTAGCGCTTTGTGAGTGTTTGTTCCTGCTGTCAGGTTTGGACCACACAGGACTGTTTTGAGGTATGTCACGTTTGTAGTTTGTAGTGTTTTCTTGTTATTACATTAAACATCCTACAGATTACCAATCCCGCATTCTTGGTCCGATCCATGCCCCTCCTCGTCTGAGGAGGAAGAAGGACTTGACAGCCAATTACATAAACAACCCACCACAACAGGACCAAGCGGATGAGGAAGGAGGCAAGAAACTAAAGCAATGGAAGCAAAGAGGAATGGAGTTGGTGAGCAAATTTTCAATGGAGAAGACCGGGCGTAAGGTGAGAGAGAATCTGCCGCTCTTCGGGAGGAGAAGGAGCAGCCACAGCCCAGGAGCCTGGTATGAGGGAGGCCAGCACCGTATGAGAGGTGGAAAGCCCGAGAGGCTCACCCAAAAATTTCTTTGGGGGATAAAGCTGAGAGTGGCGAAGCCGGGTTGGATACCTGAGCCAACTCCCCGCCTTGCCCGTGGAGTGACGAGGCTCGTACTGGTCAGACCACCGTGTTATGGGTAAAGCGCACGGTGCCCCCAGTACGGTCTTCTTAGCCCGTGCGGCTATTCCCACCTGCCGCACTGAGGGCTAGGTTGGGCATCGGAGCCGGATGCCATTTGAAGCCGGCACGTATCTGGCCTCCAGTACGTCTTCCTCGGGCCGGTGACATTGGCACCAGCCTTACAGTGGTTGCTCCCCGGTTCGCCTGCCAAAAGCCCAGTGGGGCTATTCCACCTCGCCCACTGCAGGGCTAAACGGGGACCATTTCAACCTGGTAAGGTTGGAGAGGCTCTTCGTGCTCAAAGCACGTGTCCTCCTTGTCACGTCGCGTATATGCCCGGCGCCACCTTCCCACCCCAGCCTCAGTACCATCATGCTACACCACGCACCAAGCTTCCAGTGCATTCTCCAAGCCCTTTCCTCCTTCCACGCACTCACTCCCTATGTGCATTGCTCTCACACCCAGTGCCTCCAGTTCCGGCACCACGCGACCAAGCCTCTGTGCGTCTCAGAGCCCTGTACGCACTGTTCCTTCTCCCCTCACTCCCCCTGAGTGCGTAACTTGCCCTGCAGCCCGGGCTTACCTCCAAGTTCCAAACGTACCACGCACCAGCCTACAGTGCTCTCAGCCGGCCAGGAGTCTGCCGGTCGGCTGCGCCAGCGCGCCTGAATAGCCCGTCTGCGCCAGCGACGCACTGAACTGCCCGTCTGCCCAGCGGCGCCACTGAACTGGCCCGTCGCCCAGCGCGCCTGAACTCCCGTACTGACCCAGCGGCCCTTAACTGCCCGTCTGCCAGCGGCGCCTGGACTGCCCGTCTGCCCAGCGGCGCCTGAACTGCCCGTAGCTGCACAGCGGCCGGTCTGAAAAAAAACTGCCCTCTGCCCAGCGGCGCTTCTGAACTAGCCCGTCTGCCCAGCCGCCGCCTGAACTGCCCGTCTGCCCAGCGGCGATCTGAATCCCTTCTGCCCCTACGCCGTCTGAACTGTCCGTCACTGCCATGATCCCTGCAAAGCCGCCCGTACTGCCATGAAGCCTACAAGAGCGCCGCAGCCGCATCACCAGAGACCCGTCCGCCAGACCGCGATCAGCCAGAGCCTTCCGCCAGACTCGATCAGCCAGAGACCTTCCGCCAGGACGGAATCAGCCAGAGCCTTCCGCCAGACCGGACAGCCAGAGCCGTTCCGCCAGACCGGACTCAGACCAGAGCCTTCCGCCGACCGGATCAGCCAGAGCCTGTCCGCCAGACCGATCAGCCAAAGAGCCTTCCGCCAGGACCGGATCCAGCCAGAGCCTTCCGCCAGGACCGCAGAATTCAGCAAGAGCTACCGCCAGACCTGCATACAGCCAAGACCTTCGCGCACAGACCGGCATCAGCCAGACCTTCCGCCAGACCGGATCAGCCAGAGCCTATCCGCCAGACCGGACTCAGCCAGGAGCCTTCCGCCAACGGATCAGCCCAAGAGCCTTCGCCAGACCGGAATCAGCCCCAGAGCCTATCCGCGCAGACCGGAATCAGCCAGAGCCTATCCGCCAGACCGGATCAGCCAGAGCCATTCATCGCGAGCCATTGACCAGCCAGAGACCGTCAGCGACCCATGCACCAGCACCAAGAGCCGTCAG
Organism: Salvelinus sp. IW2-2015; assembly: GCF_002910315.2. NCBI lineage: Eukaryota > Metazoa > Chordata > Actinopteri > Salmoniformes > Salmonidae > Salvelinus > Salvelinus sp. IW2-2015. Next base: position 33,765,593 of record NC_036840.1, read on the forward strand.
CGAGCCATGACCAGCCGCCAGAGCCTCAGCGAGCCATGACCAGCCAGAGCCGTCAGCAGCCATGACCAGCCAGCAGCCGTCCGACCATGACCAGCCAGGAGCCGTCAGCGAACCAATGAACCAGCCAGACCGTCAGCCAGGCCATGACCAGCCAGAGCCGTCATGCCAGCCATGACCAGCCAGAGCCGCTCAGCCAGCCAGACCAGCCAGAGCCGATTCCACAGCGCCGGAATTCCCCCGTTCCCTCAGCCCGAGCTGCCGTCTCAGCCGGACAGCTGCCGCTCAGCCCGGAGCTGCCCCGTCTCAGCCCGGACTGCCGTCTCAGCCCGGAGCTGCACCGTCTCAGCCCGAGCGCCTTCCCCAGCCGGAGCTGCCGTCCCTCAGCCCGCCGAGCTGCCCGTCCCCTCATCCCGATGTTGCCCCCTCTATCCCGGTGCATGCCCCGTATCCCCATATGACTGTCCTTCAGTTTTAGGTGGGTTTAGTGGAGGTGGTCATTGGGGCGGGGATAAACGGAAGCGAGGAGTGACTATGATGTGCTGGACAGCGTCCAGAGCCGGAGCCACCACCGTAGGGACAGACTGCCCACCAGGACCCTCCCCTAGACTTTTGGTGGTAGCGTTCGCGAGACGGCACCTTGAGGGGGGGTCTATGTCACGTTCCTGACCATATTTTATGTATAAATTTATTATGATTAATAAGTTGATCAGGGCGTGAGATTGGGATGTGCTTGTGTTTGGTTTAGTCTATGGGTGTTGTATGTGTATGCGAAGTGTTTGTTAGGATTGTTTAGGTATGTCTATGGCTCGCCCTAGATTGAGGTCTCAATCAGAGAACAGCTGTCATGCATTATGCTCCTGATTTGCGAGCCATATTTAAGTAGCCATAATTCGAGTAGCTTTTGGCGGTGTTATGTTCACTGTGTCAGTTTTTGGACCACACAGACTGTTTTGAGGATGTCACTTTAGTTTGTAGTGCTTCTTTTATTTACATTAACGGTACAATTACAATTCCGCCAATCTGTCCGATCCATGCTCCTCCTCCGTCTGAGGAGGAGAAGGACTTTGACAGCCATTACAAGAAACACCCACCACAACAGGACCAAGCGGATTGAGGCAAGGAGGGCAAGAACTAAAGAATGCAGAGAGGTAAGAGGAAATGGAAGGGAAAAATATTACAAAGAGAAGAGAACCCTGGCATAAGGTGGGAGGATCGACAGACAACTACGAAAAGAGGAGAAGGAGGCAGCCACAGCCCAGGAGCCTGGTATCCACGTATGAGAGCTGGAAGCCCGCGAGAGGCTCACCCAAAAATTTCCTTGGGGGGGGATAAAGGGAGAGAGTGCGAAGCCGGGTTGTTATACCTGAGCCAACTCCCCGGGCTTGCCGTGAGTGAGAGGCGTCGATACGCGTTCAGACAACCGTTGTTAATGCGGTACTAAAGCGCACGGGTAGTCCCCCCAGACGCGTGCTTAGCCGCAGTGCGGCTATTCCCACCTTGCCGCCACTGGAGGGCTAGCTTGGGCATCGAGCGGATAGCCATGGAAGCCGGCCCAAACGTATCTGGCCTCCAGTAACGTCTCCTCGGGCCGATTGTACAATGCACCAGCCTTACAGGTGGAGTACCCGGTTCGCTCTGCATAGCCCAGTGCCGGGCATTCCACCTCGCCCGCCACTGGCAAAGGGCTACGGGACCATTCAACCTGTAATTGGAGGCTCGGGCTCAAGAGCACGTGATCCTCCCTTCACGCGTCCGGATATATCCAGGCCCCCTTCCCACCCCAGCCTCCAGTACCATCAGTGCCTTACACCACGCACCAGGCTTCCAGTTGATCCCCAGAGCACCTGTTCCTCCTCCACGCACTCTCCCATATGGTGCAGTGTCTCCAGCCACAGTGCCCTCCAGCGTTTCCCGGCACCACGCACCAAGCCTCCTGTGCGTCATCCAGACCCTGTACGCACTTTCATTCTCCCCGCACTCGCCCTGAGGACCTGTGCCCTCAGCCCGGTACCTCCAGTTCCGGTACCACGCACCAGGCACTACCAGTGCGTCCAGCCGGCCAGAGTCTTGCCGTCTGACCCAGCGGCGCACTGAATTTCCCGTCTGCCCACGGCGCCTGAACTGCCCGATTCTGCCCAGCGGCGCCTGAACTGCCCGTACTGCCCCAGCGCGCCTGAACTGCCGTCTGCCCCAGCGGCCGCCTAACGCCCGTCTGCCAGCGGCGCCTGAGCTGCCCGTCTGCCCAGCGGGCGCCTTGAACTGCCCGTCTGCCAGCGGCCCCGCCTGAAACTTGCCCGTTCTTGGCGCCCAGCCGGCCGGTCTGAACTGCCCGTCTGCCCTACGCCGTCTGAAGCGTCCGTCTGCCATGAGCCTGCAAAGCGCCCGTAGCTGCCATGAGCCGTACAGAGCCCGTCCGCAGACCGGATCAGCCAGAAGCCGTCCGCCCAGACCTGATCAGCCACGAGCCGTCCCCAGACCGGATCAGCACGAGCCTTCCGCCAGACCGGATCCAGCCCAGAGACCCGTTTCCGCCAGACCGGATCAGCCAGAGACCTCTCCGCCAGAGACCGGATCAGCCAGAGCCCTTCCGCCCAGACCGGATCAGCCAGAGCCTTCGCCAGGACCGATCCACAGAGCCCTTCCGCCAGACCGGATCAGCCAGAGCCTTCCGCCAGGACCGAGAAATCAGCCAGAGCCTTCCGCCAGACCGGATCAGCCAGAAGCCCTTCCGCCAGACCGGATCAGCCATGAGCCTCCGCCAGACCGGATACCCAGAGCCTTCCGCCAGACCGCGATCAGACCCAACCGTCAGCGAGCATGACCAAGCCACGAGCCGTCAGCGAGCATGACCAGCCAGAGCCGTCAGCGCAGCCATAGACCAGCCAGAGCCGTCAGCAGCCATGACCAGCCAGAGCCGTCAGCGAGCCATGAACCAGCCATAGCATCAGCCAGCCAATGACCAGGCCAGAAGCCGTCAGCCAGCCATGACCAAGCCAGAGCCGTCAGCCAGCCAATGACCAGCAGCAGCCGCAGCCAGCCATGACAGCCGACGAGCCGCCAGCCCGATCCGCCGCCCTCAGCCCGGAACTTGCCGTCTCAGCCCGGAGCTGCCGTCCCTTCAGCCACGGAGCTGCCGCTCCCTCAGCCCGGAGCTGCACGTCCCTCAGCACGAGCTTGCCGTTCCCTCAGCCCGGAGCTGCGCGCTCCCTCATCCCGGTGTTGCCCCTTATCCCGGTCTGCCCCTATCCCGATGCGTCCGCTTCATAGGTGGGTTTAGTTGGAGCGTGGTCATTGAGGGGAGGATACGGAAGCGGGGATGACTGATGGTGTGTGGGACAGCGTCCAGAGCCGAGCCACCACCGTGGACACGATGCCCACCCAGACCCTCCTAGACTTTTGTGGGATTGTGCTTTCGGGAGTACGCACCTGAGGGGGGGTATCACGTTCCTGAACCTATTTTTATGGTGTATTATTCGATTAATGTTTAGTTGGTCAGGCGTGAGTGGTGAGCATTGGCGTGTCTTGTTAGCATGGTGTTGTATGTGTATGGATAGTGTTTGTTAGGTTGATTGTAGTTATGCTCCTATGAGCTTGACCTAGAGGGGTCTCAGATCAAGAGACAGCTGTCATGCCATTGCTCTGATTGGAGCCATATATTTAAGTTAGCATAGGCAGTAGCTTTTGTGGTGTATTTTTGCCTGCTTCAGTGGTTGACCACACAGGAACTGTTTGAGTAGTCACGTTTGCTAGTTGTAGGTTATCTTGTATTTACATAACATGTACCAATACCAATCTCGCATCATGTGTCCGAATCCATGCTCCTCCTCGTCTCGAGGAGGAGAACGACTTTGACAGCTTACACTAACAGGGCACTCATGAATTCTGTACATGCTCACCACCACAATTGCAGCATTTGCCTCAACTGTCATATGAACTCCTCCCCATCTTAAGTATACACTTTGACAAAGTCCGATAGTACATTATCACACTGCAAGGGTTTGGGCAATCGAAGGCTCTTACAGGATATCACACATAACCCAAATATACGTACAAAGGGCGGACTCTTCAAATAACAAAATTAAATGCGGCTTCCTCACTCACTCCCCCAACAGGTCAGTTGGGATGTACTACCACTGGGCTTCTCACTCATCCCCGATACGGATCAGTTAGTGTGTACTAACGCCTGGCCTTCTACATCCTCCACCATACAGGTCCGTTTGCGTGTACTAACACTGGCTCCTTCACTCATCGCACCAATACAGCGTCAGTTGGCGGTGACTAACACTGGGCTATCTCACACACATTCACCAATACAGGTCATTGCTTCTAACCACTGGGCTTCCTCACACCATCCACCATACGGATCAGTTGGTGTGTACTAACCACTGGGCTTCCTCACTCCATCCACCATACGGATCAGTTGGCGTGTACTAACCACTGGGCTTCCTCACACCATCCACCATACAGGTCAGTTGGTGTGCACCAACCACTGACTCTATTTCTTTAGTTACATCCTTTGCACTCTCTTCTAGCGCCACTCCAACCCCTTTGATAGGCGCCCTGCTTCACAGATCCACGCACGATACATTCCAATCCGATATATTTTTCAGGTGCAAAGCACGCACCTTCTGCTGCCACAGCCTGTCATTTGAAATGGGAGCAAGTGATTCATAGCGGGCAAAACAAGCAAGGAGGTGGGCAGAGCCAAGCACGAGCTAGCAAGAGCCTATTGGCGAGTTCTAGAATTGATTTGCATATTTCCGTTAGGGAACGCCTACTCTGTGAAGTGAGCATGTGCAATAACTCAATTCGCCCTTGCACTCCTAAACAACGCAGTTTTTTAAAACTTTGGCAAATGGGAAAGTCTACCAACTAGTTTTGGAAACAGAAAACTGTATTGAGATCAAATGTTTAATCAATGAGAAAATTAGCAGAATGTCGGCCAAAAACCATTTAGCTCCATCTTCTCCCATTGCCGGCCCCTGGGCTTCCTCTAACCCTACACCCATTAAAACATCACCACTATTCCACCACTTTGGCCCTATCTGATCCTTCACCTGGCCGGCAGCCTGGGAGGACGGGACACTATGGTTCGAAACATCTTGTAAGTATTCTGCAGTAAAATCTACTACACCCAAGTGCTTCTCCGCAGCTGCCACAACATCTATTTTCTGGAGAAGCCCCTGATGGAGTGTGCAGTTCTGGGCTCAATGTGGGCAAACGCGTTTAACCCGAACCCTTCCCATCTCCTTCAAGGTCACCCAAGTTGAGGTTCACGTTGAAGGTATCAACGTCAACGAAAGCGAATCTTAATCGAACCTAACCTACATGGATAAAAACATGAAATTATAAGAACAGAGTGGACATCTACGAATTTACAATTTACAAAATAACAACGTGCAAAACCGATACCAGACCCTATCTGGTGCAAGAACACAAACACAGAGACAGGTAAACACCTCTGCGTCCACAAGAAACAGATGACAACAACCCTACCGTAAATATGACTCTTGTAATCTAGTTAGGAGAGTCAGCTCTCGGCAAAACACGCTTGCTGCTAATTAAAGCCATTGGGAGCCAGGCAAACCTAAACGAACATAGAACACAGAAACGCATAGATTAGCCCAGCTCGCACAAACAAGTACACGCCGAATCACACAACCATAGCCAAAACTTTACAGAAACACAGGTCAGGAACGTGGAACCGCAGCTCCCCTCAGGTGCGACAGCCGGCGATGCTACCAGCTACAAAGTCAGGGGAGGTCTGGGTGGGCATCTGACCCGGTACGGTGGGCTCAGGCTCCGACGCTGTCTTCCATTACACCACCATAGTCACTCCCCGCTTCTGTATCCCCTCCCAATGACCACCCTCCAACTAAACCACTAAATGGGGGCAGCACCGGATAAGGGCAGCACCGGTATGGGGCGGCAGGTCTGGCTGAGGAATCCTGGCAGGTCCTGCTGAGGACTCTGCAGGTCTGGCTGAGGACGAACTCTCTGGGCCGGTCCTGGCTGAGGGCTCTGGCTGAGGTCTGCGCTGAGACTCTGGCAGGTCCGGGCTGAGGGACTTCTGGCAGTCCGGGCTGAGGGATCTGGCAGGTCCGGTCGGCTGAGGAGCTCTGGCAGGTCCGGGCTGAGGGACTTCGGCAGGTCCGGTCCTGGCGGAAGGCTCTGGCTGAATCCGGTTGGCGGAAGGCTCTGGCTGATCCGGTCGTGCGGGAAGGCTCTGGCTGATCCGGTCTGGCGGAAGGCTCTGGCTTGATCCGGTCTGGCGGAAGGCTCTGGGCTGATCCGGTCTGGCGGAAGGCTCTGGCTGATTCCGGTCTGGCGGACGGCTTCTGGCTGATCCGGTCTGGGCGAGGCTCTAGCGGCTCTGTCTGGCGGAGACGGCCTCTAGGCTCCTGTCTGGGCGGACGGCTTTTGTAGGCTCATGGCAGACGGGCGGCTTTGCAGGCTCATGGCAGACGGACCAGTTAGACGGCGTACGGCAGACTCGGGCAGTTCGACGCCGCTGGCAGACGGGCAGTTCAGGGCGCCGCTGGGCAGACGGGCAGTTCAGGGCGCCGCTGGGTCAGCACGGGGATGTTTTTCATGGGTTGTGAACTTTCCATTCTCTCATGTGTTCGTCGCGTCGGGGAGTGCTGACGGTGCAAGGTTTCATGGCGGGGCGGCTGGGGCTGGCTGGCCCCTACGGCTGTAAATACCGCCGCTGGCAGAGCTGTCGCTTTGGCCGGGCTCTGATGACGTAGTGTGAGGTTACTTTTGGTTGAGCGTGGCTGATCTCCTGTTTTTCTCTTTTACGGCTTCTGTAGCGGAACTTTTTGTAGAACTCGGTTGTCCTGGAAATTGGGTACCCTAATGGACTTGTTGTCTACGCCCCTTTGTTTGTCTTATGGGCTAATAATAGTATTTTGTGACGCATCTCTCATCAAGCAGTTAGGCTAGTTGCGCCGTGTGCGAACTGGACCAAAAGGGGGCTCAACGTGCTATTCCTACTGTATTCTGTTGGTGGCTGATCTTCTCGAGGGGTTTCTGGTCGCGCTAAGTGGTAGTCTTCTGTCAAGCACTTTGTGGAAATCAGTGATGTGAAGGTGGAATTTAGTGTAGATGAGTTTGTCTGATGCTTTGTGACGGACTAGAGAGTGTATGCATATCCTTCTATTGGAGAGAGTGATGATTTTGGTATGTAGGAAACAGTGCGTTTATGAGTGTACCTGGAGTGAACGTAGTAGTGAATGGGTTATTGGTCTCGTCCCGTAGGTCGGCAGTTTTAAAAAGATCTTATTCGTCAATGTATTCTTTATTTATGAACCTACATGAATCATATGAGGTACTGATAGCCATTTGGAGAAGTGTTGATGCACATACGCTGTAGGAATCATGAGGGATAGCTTGGTGGTCATTAGTGGCATGGAGGGAGAGGAGTCTTTGAGAGATTGCTGTGGATGTGATCTGGCTCAGGTCGTGGTCTAATAAATGTGGAATGCTAGTAGTGCAGATTTAGACTGCTATGGGTATTTGGGGAATTGAGAAGATGCTCGAGAGAGATAGAGGATTAATGGAGTAGAGCAGCGATTAGACGTGAAAGTAGTTCTAGGATAGGAGAGCGTTGTGACAACTGCGGGTATAGCTGTACAGTAGTTTGTGATGCTGCTAGCGGGTAGTGCTAGGTTTCCAGATTCTAGATTCCTGGATTGATTAGATCTTTAGACTGGACAGGGGTGATATTTGGTGGTGGTGTAACAGTCTGTAGCTCGGGTCAGGTAACAATTAAATGTCCGTTATTAGATCAATGTACTAAGATTGGGAGTAAATCAAAATTAGAATATGTGTCATATTTTAGGCCATAGACGTTCATGGGTGATAGGGAAAGAGTTATGTTCATGATCCTATGATGTACTACCGTGTTGGTCTGTAGAATGGACGGAGGTTGAAAAGGGATGTTTTTACGAAGAGAATAGCAATCTAGTTGGGAGAAGGGTGATTGATAATTTCGAGACTCCAGTGGAATTATGTCACCAAGTGATTTCAAGTGTTAATACCATACCTTTTGCAGCGTGCGAGACGTGCAATTCCACTTTATCTGATGATTCCATGATTGTTTCTGGCATTTTATAGAGGGATTTCAATAAAAACTTCTTCAAAATGTCGAATTCAATAAAATTGTCTGGCAGCAGTAAACAAAACAAAAGTAAGAAGAGCACGCCTTCCCACTGTAATAACCGCGGGCATGATGGTGAAGACCATATTATGCTAGCAGCTAACAGTCCAGACCTTTAACAGGCTCCTTGCGGTTGCTGAAACAAATGAATACAATAATTATGCATGCACATAAATCCAGTTTGCTCCAAATCCAATATCCCGAAATGTTGTGGGCAAGTTTTAACCTTTCAGGGTTTGGCTTGATAAGTAATTTTCTGATACCGTAGTGTTTGATGGCTGTATCTATGCGTGATGGAATCGACAGCTGGGACTAGACGTTAGCGGCAGAGGGGTGATTAAAATTGCTTAGTCCCCTCGGCATACATAGAACGAAGTGAGAAGAGTCGTAAGTGAGTGGTACCACCAGAGGTGAGATGCGGGGTAGTACGCGGCCGGGGGAGGCCAGATACGTTGGGGCCGGCTTCAGTGGCATCCGGCCTCGATGCGGAGAAAGAAACCTGGTGTCACAATAACGTAACATGGGAAGTCGATACAAAAGCCGGACACGGAGGGATAGATATAGAGATAGGGGGACAGAGGGATAATACAGTATATAAATCTATCAAAGGGGAGTAATGGGAACAGGTGTGCGTATGAGACAGACGTCGGGTTGGGGTAGTGAATCCAGTTAGTGACGCTAGCATAGCTGATGGACGTACGAGTAAGTCGGTCAGGAGAGCTGGATAGAATCGGATGGAGCAGCAGGTAAACTGAGGGAGGATAGTGACCTATTGAAGCAGTCCTCCGGGCGTACTGGGAAGTACCATTGTAATGCGTGGGTGGTGCAGGCAGTATGTTGGCTGGTTCTTTCCGCATGAAACGGTGTCTGCCCGTACTCTCGTCTCCACGGTAATCCACAGGGCACACACTCAGGGCGAGTAACCGTAGTATGCTAGCCAAACAAATCCTATCTCTCGCTCTCTCCCAATATCACCAACAAGCTCATCAAATGTCTCATAATCTCCCTCCTTTCTCACTTTCCTCGATCTGTCATAACTCCTCACATTCTCGATCGTAATTCAAATTTTAGCCCACTGCTCCTTCTGGTAATCGGGAATGGCTCAAATCTCCCACTTTGACCAGCCATACTCCCGGTCCCCCCCGATCACAAAGAATTTCATCAAATTGGAGGACTCTCGGCTTACACACAGCATCACCTGCTTGCTAGCTCCGCTGCTGCTGCTGCTGCCGCCGTTGCCTGTTGCCACGCTGCTTGGTCGGGTTTGGTGGGTGGTTCTGGTAAAGGTTTTTCTCCTGGGGTGAAGGAGCGCCAAAATGCCGCGGTAGCCAGTGTCAAATGTTTATTATAAGAACAAGTGAACCACTACAAACATCTTACAAAATAAAAACGTTGCCAAAACCGATACAGACTATCTGGTGCAGAACACAAACACAGAGACAGTAACAACCACCCACAACGAACACAGTGAAACACACTACCTAAATATGACTCTTAATTAGAGGAACGCAAAACACTGCCTATAATAAGAGCCATACCACGGCAAACCCTAAACCAACATAAAACACACAACATAGAATGCCCACCCAAAACTCACCCTGACACCACACACACATACAAAACAACAGAAAACAGGTCAGGAACGTGACATAACAACTACCGCACGATGTTAGCATAGTGTTAATTAGCA
>NC_036840.1:33775468-33799401 GCF_002910315.2 Salvelinus sp. IW2-2015
GATAGATCCTGGAAGTAAAGTCGAGACTATCATTATGACTAATTGTATCTTGCTTGAATGCACCATACTACATTCTTGACCCTCTGCGATGAGCGACACGAAGCACCTCACACCGTTACTTAATTCTCACTTAACTCCCGAGTGCTCCTAAGTCGGGTACTACTCCCTCTCTCTCTCATCGATTATTCTACTCTCTGTCATCTCGCTCATCTCCTGTCCATCTCCTCTCCCTAGTAGTTAGTCCTCTCTCACTAGCGCGGCTTTCATACACACATCTACTTATCGTCAGGTCGAGTCTCTCTATGCCTTACTCGTCTTCCATCTCTCTCCTTTGTCATTTGCAGGTGAGCTAGCTAATTGCTTACAATGAGGGAATCTTATTTGGACAAATGTGCCTACTTGAGCAGTAAGCCTAGGTTGACATGTACAGTTATGTAATCGATGTGATCGTTGATTTTCTGTGTTTCGTCAATGTATGCCTTGTTGTGTTTGCCTGGCTCTAAACGTATATCGTTGATGCCAACGGCCATTCCCTAAGTTACACATAGCGAGTCTACACAGCCTACACATAGTATATACAATAATGAAATTAAATGCCTATTGCTTATTTTARGCCTTTCTAATTATCATGCCTTTTATGTCTATGCTTATTTTCTTTGATGTATAGAGACACGTTAGTATGTTATTGGAGGGCCAGAGTCCCAAAATTAAAAAATGCATCAGCAGTCAACTTCATCACTGCCCCTTCTGCACATCAAAGGTCAACAACCACATCAAAGGTCATGCTTCAGTGGGGCACAGAGGTACTATTTCCTTCTTTGTTTATTGAATATATTTGACGTCCACGTTTTTTGATTTACCCTATTTTTTCAGTTACATCAGTGTATTTAATTAAATTGTATAACTTGTTACTTTACTGTTATTCCTCTCTTTCAGAGTTCACAATCATAAAGTGTGGCTTCAGTTGTAGAAATGCGACACACTTTCATTGTTGCTATTGCTACGGCAACAATAATCAACAGAGCACAGTTTCTGAAGCACCTGACATACCATCATCATCCAGTGGCCCCTCAAGAGCACCCAGAGGCCCTTAAACAGTGGCCAGTGGCCCCTCAAGAGCACACAGAGGCCCTTAAACAGCGGCCAGTGGCCCCTCAAGAGCACCCAGAGGCCCTTAAACAGTGGCCCCTCAAGAGCACCCAGAGGCCCTTAAACAGAGGCCAGTGGTCCCTCAAGAGCACCCAGAGGCCCTTAAACAGTCCCCAGAGGCCCTTAAACAGTCCCCAGAGGCCCCCCAAGAGCACCCAGAGGCCCTTGAACATTCCCCAGAGGGACTGTGTTATGTGTTATGTTGTTTAGTAAAGATAACGTAGAYGTCACCCGAGTCTCTGATCTCTTTACTGGAGCTGGTATAACTTAATGTACAAAGCACATTCAGCTTGTCAGTATGTCGATATGGTATAGTCTGTCTCCATTCTCATGAGGAAAGTAAATAGCATTATAAATCAGGATAGGTAGTAACTGTATATATATGCTCAATGAAATAATATAATTACAAAGTTATAACATTTATCAACACAATTTTAACAGTACATGACATACATAACAAGTATGTTGTTCAATGCAACAATATCAGTAGCTTGTCTCAAATATAGCATYAAGCAAAAAGTGTTACAACACATGTGCTGGTACCACTTCATATAATATTTCTTACGATCTTCAAAAATGAAATACGTTTGTATTCAACGTGTGCCTTGCACAAACGTGTGTTTGTATTCAGTGTGTGACTGTCAAACCTCAGATGGACAAAAAAAACACTGGTGGGCGGGGTCAAATGTGGGCGGAGTCCCTACATTGAGCCAGGCCCCGAACTGCACGCTGTGATTGACGTTCCGTTTATGCAGTACAGTTGATAACCATGGCTATGAACGCTAAGACGCCAACCTTAGTAAAACATATCTTATTCTTTAGTATCATGGCATTCGCATATTTTGTTTGTGCATGCTGCCACCTACTGTGCGGTGGTGTGTGGTCGATAACGTTGCATTTTGTGATACAACAATAAGGGGAAAGGGAAAAATATCCACCAACTAACCCTAACCCTAAATCTACTGCATTAGGCATACTACACATTACCACCAACAACCCTATTAGTATATCTACAGTGGGGCAAAAAAGTATTTAGTCAGCCACCAATTGTGCAAGTTCTCCACTTAAAAAGATGAGAGAGACCTGTAATTTTCATCATAGGTACACTTAACTATGACAGACAAAATTAGAAAAAAAATCCAGAAAATCACATGTGTAGGAATTTTAATGAATTTATTTGCAAATTATGGTGGAAAATAAGTATTGGTCAATAAACAAAAGTTTATCTCAATACTTTGTATATCTACCTTTGTTGGCAATGACAGAGGTCAAGACGTTTCTGTAAGTCTTCACAAAGGTTTTCACACACTGTTGCTGTATTTTTGGCCCATTCCTCCATTGCAGATCTCCTCTAGAGCAGTGATGTTTTGGGGCTGTTGCTGGGCAACACGGACTTTCAACTCCCTCCAAAGATTTTCTATGGGGTTGAGATCTGGAGACTGGCTAGGCCACTCCAGGACTTGAAATGCTTCTTACGAAGCCACTCCTTCGTTGCGCCCTGGCGGTGTTTGGGATCATTGTCATGCTGAAAGACCCAGCACGTTTCATCTTTCAATGCCCATGCTGATGGAAGGAGGTTTTCACTAAAAATCTCACGATACATGGCCCCATTCATTCTTTCCTTTACACGGATCAGTCGTCCTGGTCCCTTTGCAGAAAAAAAGCCCATAGCATGATGTTTCCACCCCATGCTTCCAGTAGGTATGGTGTTCTTTGGATGCAACTCAGCATCTTGTCTCCAAACACGACGAGTTGAGTTTTTACCAAAAAGTTCTATTTTGGTTTCATCTGACCATATGACATTCTCCCAATCTTCTTCTGGATCATCCATATGCTCTCTAGCAATTCAGACGGCCTGGACATGTACTGGCTTAAGCAGGGGGACATGTCTGCGACTGCAGGATTTGAGTCTCTGGCCGCGTAGTGTGTTACTGATGGTAGGCTTTTTACTTTGGTCCCAGCTCTCTGCAGGTCATTCACTAGGTCCCCCCGTGTGGTTCTGGGATTTTTGCTCACCGTTCTTGTGATCATTTTGACCCCACGGGTGAGATCTTGCGTGGAGCCCAGATCGAGGGAGATTATCAGTGGTCTGTTATGTCTTCCATTCCTAATAATTGCTCCACATTATTTCTTCAAACCAAGCTGCTTACCTATTGCAGATTCAGTCTTTCCCAGCCTGATGCAGTCTACAATTTTGTTTCTGGTGTCCTTTGACAGCTCTTTGGTCTTGGCCACAGTGGAGTTTGGAGTGTGACTGTTTGAGTTGTGGACAGGTGTCTTTTATACTGATAACAAGTTCAAACAGGTGCCATTAATACAGGTAACGAGTGGAGGGCAGAGGACCCTTAAAGAAGAAGTTACAGGTCTGTGAGAGCGCAGAAATCTTCCTTGTTGTAGGTGACCAAATACTTATTTTCCACCATAATTTGCAAATAAATCATTAAAAATCCTACAATGTGATTTTCAGGTTTTTTTTCTCATTTTGTCTGTCATCAGTCCTCTCTCATCTTTTTAAGTGGGAGAACTTGCACAATTGGTGGCTGACTGAATACTTTTTTGCCCCACTGTATATACCACTAGTTCAGCGTTTCCAAAACCCGGTSCTGAGGACCCCAAAGGGTGCACGTTTTGGTTTTTGCACTTGCACTACACAGCTGATTCTTCAAATAATGAACTCATCATCAAGTTTTGGTTATTTGAATCAGCTGTGTTGCTAGGGCAACAACCAGAATGTGCACCCCTTTGGGTCTCCAGGACCGAGTTTGGGAAAAGCTGCTCTAGGGCAACTCTTTTCACTGCCTCAGCATACAACACCTTTTGTTCTACTCTAACCCTGGCAACATCAGCCTGTCTCTCTCGCACCGGTCACTTCTGATCCCTAGCGACATGGGCACCCCCACAATTGACACTGTTTTTTCCACCGATACCACACACTCCTTTGTCCCATGCKRTCCTGCACACTTCTCACGTCTCGGAATCTCCCTCCTACACACTGCTGCAACATGACCATAAGCTTGGCATCTGAAACACCTTAGTGGGTTTGGCACAAAAGCTATATAACGGTATAACTGACATATCCTAACATGGCTTCATCAGGTAAAGACTGCTTCAAAACAAAAAAAGACAGACAATGTCTTCTAAGTTTCACCARYCTCGCCACTGGSTCTGCGTGGCACCAAACGGCAGGTGTCACAGACACAGGGAATCTTCAKTTTCAGTTGCTCCACCTCAACACAACGTCACCCCCGCAATGAATCCTTTCAAAGGCGCCCTGCTCTAGAGAGCAAAGCAAGTCACAGGTCTTGTCCCGAGSSATTTGACACAAGGCACCCGCTACCCCTGGACGGAAGAAACACAGAAAATCATCACAAGTCCACTTCGAGCTACCTTCACCGATTTAACAGTACCCAACTTATTTTACTCCCACTYGGTCATCAGCCAGGTCTCCTCKTCATCTATCTTAGCTCAAAAAAAGACTACTGAAGTACGTTATTCCTATCACTCTATATTGGCCTCAGCCACAGATTATCCATTATATTGACCAGATACTCAAGTGGCTGCTCTAACAATGAAAATACATTTCTTCAAAAATGGAAGGTATTCAGGAGGTAAGATCAGGTGAGACAATTCTAGCCAATGAGACGGCAGATACACATGATAAYAATGTCATGCGGACYACACARAGTTGTACATTTCGATGAAACATGGTGAAGGCCCAAAATTGCCTACCCTGGAAGCCTGTGTTTCATACATAAGGAAGTGGATGGCGACCAATGGTTTACTTTTAAACTCGGACAAAACAGAGATGCTAGTTCAAAGTCCCAGGAAACAAAGAGATCTTCTGTTGGATCTGACAATTAATKTTGATGGTTGTACAGTCGTCTCAAATAAAACTGTGAAGGACCTTGMCGTTACTCTGGACCCRGATCTCTCTTTTGACGAACATATCAAGAATATTTCAAGGGCAGSWTTTCTCCATCTTTGTAACATTGCAAAAATCAGATTTTTGGGGTAAAAAATGATGCAGAAAAGCTAATCCATGTCTCTGACTCTATTGCAGGGGGCTGAGTCACTGACTTACTAGTGCTCTTCCATGCCGTCCCTAGGAGGGGTACATCACTTGAGTGGGTTGAGTCACTGACGTGATCTTCCTGTCCGGTTTTGCGCCCCTTCGTTCTTGTGCGGTGGAGGAAATCTTTGTGGGCTATACTCAATCTTGTCTAAGGGTAGTAAGTTGATATCCCTCTAGTGGTAAGGGTAGTAAGTTGATATCCCTCTAGTGGTGTGTGGGCTGTACTTTGGCAAAGTGGGTGGGGTTTTAATCCTGCCTGGTTTGCCCTGTCCGGGGCCACAGTGTCCCCCACCCCTCCCATGTCTCAGCCTCCAGCAATAGTCTATGTTCCAGGGGGCTAGGGTCAGTCTGTTATCTCTAATATCTGTCTCTTATACACATCTAGATGTGTATAAGAGACAGCTGTTATATCTGATATAAATCTCCTGTCTTATCTGGTGTCCTGTGTGAATTTAATTATGCTCCCTCTAATTCTCCCTCCACTCCCGGAGGACCTGAGCCCTAGGACCATTTATTTGTATTTATTTATTTAACTAGGCAAGTCAGTTAAGAACAAATTCTTATTTACAATGACGGCCTACCCCGGCCAAACCCTAACCCGGACGACGCTGGGCCAATTGTGCGCCACCCTATGGGACTCCCAATCACGGCCGGTTGAGATARAGCCTGGAATTAAACCAAGGTCTGTAGTGACGCCTCTAGCACTGACCTGCAGTGCCTTAGACCGCTGCGCCACTCGGGAGACCATGCCTCAGAACTACCTGGCCTAATGACTCCTGGCTGTCCACATTCCACCTGGTCGTTCTGCTGCTCCAGTTTCAACTGTTCTGCCTGGTGCTATGAAACCCTGACCTGTTCACCGGATGTGCTACCTTGTCTCGGACCRGCTATTTTCGACTCTCTCTCTCGTCTTTGAAAAAAATCTATTGTTTGGCGTAAGTTAAAACTAAGTATACATAAAATCTCTTAAATCCATATTCCCACATCATATGATTTTCCCCCAAAAAAATTCAAAAAGCAACATGCATGCTCCTTCAAGTGTATTTCATGGATGATGAGTGTTACATTAGGCCTCATACTGCACAACCAAACCAAACCAAACCAAAATCATTAAACACAACATAGTATCACTACCAGTCTTTGAGCACTTTGTGGAAAAAAACACATGTTGCAAGCCCTTTTTAGTGCTGGAATAGTCTTCATCTGGGTCTGGGAAACAGGCCTTTAAATTGATCTCAGTAAAGTCTTTCAAAGCACTTTTAGAATGTATTGGCACTCTGATTCTATGGCACATATTTTCTAAACTATTTATGTTGACATCTTGGAGCGGCGCCACCTATGCCATGACGTCACATAGTAATACTACAGTTAATGGACAGAGCAGGGTGGTYTTCACAATGTTGTTTCAGGAGACAGGTCAGACTTCAGTTATCAGTCATACCAGTAAAAATAGACAATGGGGTTGTGTAAGGTTAAAAGTAGTTTGTGCCATTCAAGGGGTTAGAGGTCACGACAGGGGGCTCTCTCTGACAAGTCTTTTTTTACAAGTCCTTCCTCAAACACACACCAGCTCAGTTATCTCCCTGTGGTTTAGTGTGTGAGAGTCCCCCATGGTCTGTCTGTTCCCCATATGCAGGTAGAGGGGGTTAGTTCAGTTTGAGACAAGTCTACAGTGAGTTTATTAGGTGCCAGAGAAGCACTTCCCKTCTCAAGACACACTCTTCTTCTCTTCTTACTTAAATCCCAATATCTATTATTTTCTTTCAGTCCTTTTCTCCCTTCTCTCAGTAGCTGCTTTCATGGCCAGTCAGGATATAGAGGTTGGTCATGGCTGACGGGTCCTCTGTGGGGGTACTCTGAAGAACAATATCCCTACAGAAACGACAAAAGACCGAATGTGATTCGTTTTCTCAGATAACCTTTGACCCCTAATGCGAACACACATAATGTGGTATTCAAGGTAACAGACCAGCGTTTGGAGCATACCTATTCGTCCCCAAGACCTGGAATACTCTGCTTTCGTCTGTGATTTCCTGCGTGACCTACAAAGATGAATGTAAATGTATTTCACTGTTTCGGCGAGATAATATACTTCCAATGCAGATCAAGCATTTACATTACATTTACATTTAAGTCATTTAGCAGACGCTCTTATCCAGAGCGACTTACATTTACAATCAAACATAATCACCTCATTTGTGTGAAGACTCCTCCCTTTAAGACCATGCTTCCAGAAAGCCAGAACACTGTCCTGTAAACAAACTAGCCACACAACAGTAATGTCACAACAAAAAAATCTTCCACGCACGTAGTGTGTAGCTGTAACTACAGTACCTCACCCCTGCCTGTACCTATGATGTGGTGATGAATTGAGAACATTCTATGAGGTAAAGAATTATTATTGAGATTGAATGAAGTTAGTACTTAGTGTTTCAATGGGGAAGTCAAAGACAAGTTCAGCAGCCAGCTCCTTGGAGGGAAGACCTTGTAGGTTGACAATCTTCACAGTCTCTGTAAAGTGACATTAAAGATACCGTTAGTAGTGGACATTAAAAGGCAGGTGGTGCTAATGARATTCTAGGTAGGATGTAATATATTCCAATAGACTCACTCTCCAGTACAATGAGAACCGTGTCTCTGTCCAGCTGTGTTGCCTGCATGGCTCCCGGTCCGGCTCCGGTCCGGCCCKGGTCCGGCGTACTCTCTGTACACGCACGCACACACACACATGCACATATACAAAGACAGAGAGAAAGAAAGAAAGAGAGAGAGAGAGAGACAGAATTACGGTTATACAATTTCTCTACACAATGTCATACGGTTCAAATCCTAATATCTGACATCTCTGTGCTACCTGGTGAAGAATTTGGTGTGCCGTTCAACTCTATGATGTCGAACTTCAGCTGCTGGTTGGTTGGTGGTTTCCCTCCCTCTGCAGCACYGTCCCCCACCCCGACACATAGCTGTGGGAACTCATCCTTCACTAACACCAGTAGCTCAAAGATAGGGAGCGAATCCGGTAGACGTATGTCTATATGCTGAGAGGGAAAAAGGGTAGAAAGACCAATTTTACAAGTCTTACAGACATGGTTCATATACATGCACTACATGGCCAAAAGTATGTGGACACCTGCTCGTCGAACATCTCATTCCAAAATCCTGGGCATTAATATAGAGTCGGTCCTCCCCTTTGCTGCTATAATCTGCTCCATTCTTCTAGGAAGGCTTTCCACTAGATGTTGGAACATTGCTGCAGGAACTTGCTTCTATTCAGCCACAAGACCATTAGTGATGTCAGGCACTGATGTTGGGCGATTAGGCCTGGCTCGCAGTCGGAGTTTCAATTCATCCCAAAGGTGTTCAATAGGGTTGAGGTCAGGGCTCTGTGCAGGCCAGTCAAGTGTATGTTGTATGAAATAATTGTGAGTTTTGTTATGTCGATACACACCTTGAGCTGCAAGAACTTCTGCAGAGGCTCATACCACAAGAGTAGAATTAGACCTGATGGTACAGCCCCACACAGGAACGTGCTGTCTGTGTGTGGGTTTCTTGCTAGAGAGAGGAGAAAGAGCAATTTCAATTGAATCAATTTCAGATAAATTGAAGCAACTTTCTGTGTTGTGATTAAACATAATGCAGTGCCAAATTTCACTTACCCACGCTGCATCTTCGGCAGCCTTTAGTGTCTGGTATCTTCACAGTTACAGCATATTTCCTGCTGATTGACATTTTATATATTTTTTACTTTAAATTAGGACAGGCACATACTGTATATTGAAGACAAATTGAACCCGAACACATTGATGCTCACGCGCACACACACACACACACACACACACACACACACACACACACACACACACGCACACAAACACACACACACACCCCCCCTCTGCCTGGGGTTGATCCTCTCAGTGAGGCGGTTGGTACTGAGGGACAGGTGACTCTGTTTCTGCTGCTTGTGGCCCCTCTGTTCAAACAGAGCCGTCAGACTGTGGGAGTACAGCTGGGAAGACTTCCCTGGGGATGGGGTTGGAGAGGGGAGGAATGGTAAGAACCCGTGTTCAAATTTAGCAGTGCTTGATTGAGCTTGKCATGGTGCAATGGAACCAATGGAATAGTCTCAAAAGTGCAAACCCCYCCCACCTGGCACTCAAGCAAACACTGAAATACTATTTGCAACCAGGTCTGGTTTATTACTGGAGTTGATGGTGTAGGATCCTATGAACAACATGATAGGTGTGTKATTGGGGTAGAGCTCTACCTGATACGGACATCAAGACATTGTTCATGACAAACAGCCAGGTACATCTCTGTGGGAGCAACTGTGGGGGGAAGAGAGAGGTATTCGTTTTAAGTTTTATTAGTCGTATGTACAGGATACACATGGTATATATACACTGTCTAACGAAATGCCTKCTCGCAGGTTCCTTCTCGACAATACAACAACAATAAGATAAGAATATGAACATAAAGTAAATGGCTCAGTAGAATAGTATTTGTGGTATGCTCTGAAATTGTAACGCAGACTACCCACATTAATTCATACTTTCCCACATTCATCAATATCTAAACTGTTACCTTCTCCAGGGTGTCCTCATGGAGCTCGTTGAGGTTYAGGGTGTAGACACCCTCTTCTGCCCCCAGAATAAGATACTGATCTGAGGAAGAGATAAGATAATGTCACGGCCATTTATAATGACCTTGTCTTAACCTCTTTAATAACCCCTTCTGTACCCCTACCTCTAGTTTTAGGGAGAATCCAGGTCACAGCACAGTGGATCTTCAAAGGACAACCATTGAAGACTTTAGAGAAACAGGCGCCCATCTATGAAACAAAACATGTTGTATTATCATGATGGCTATTTCTACATTGCTGTAAAATAGGCATGGTTAGACTATTATAATGTGTTTAATGTTCATCTTAGCAAACCATTGTTGCAGTGAGCATTCCATCAAGCGTTTTTGAGACCAATAGCCATTAGCTACATAGCCTGTTTATAAGCATGTGGAAATATTGTTAGTTATTGATGCAGCAGCTTTTCTGTACTGTCTTAGGGCACATGCTGTTTGACTAGACCTCTGCACTTACATGAACTTGAGGGGTAGGAGGGAGTCCATGACAATCAGCTCTCTAGAAATTAAACAGGGTTAAACACACACAACAACAACAACAACAACAAAAAAGAAGGATAACGGTGTAGTTCAAATGAGGATGTTGTTTAAATTCATGTCACAAAGCAGCGCCATAGGATCTGGCCATCTCTGAATTCTGTTGTCCTACGTGAAATGTTACAAAAGGATGGTTTATGAAAGGGGACATGGAAGAATGTATTGAAACATGTTATTAGGTTAACAAYCCACACACTTTTTGTCAGTACCAGGGTTGATGTCAATTTCATTTCAGTCAGTTCAGTCAGTGAATTCAAATTCCAATCAAAAAATGAATGGCACTTTACTACTATTATGKTGGAATTTCACTTATTCCTTGGAAGTGTCTGACTTCACTTTGAATTGAACCCCTAAGTACTGGCTATGTACTGGTTAAGGATACCGTCTACTGGTAGCCTCAAATCCATACGATGTGTTGAAGCCAACTGCCACTGCCATTCTCGGGAGTCAGCAGCTACAGTATGGATATGAGGCTATGTACAGATACTGTATGTAGTGAGGCAACATTGCCCTGTGTTTTAAACTCACAGAGTTCGTCTTCCTCCTCAGTGTGCTCCACTCWGGAGAGAGAGAGGTTTCTCTGCATGATGAGGTCACCCCTTCTGTCTTCTTCTTCTCTGCCTGTYCGGCGCCCCCCTCAGAAACACTGGGGTCACTACACCACTGTCTGCTGATGTCCTGAGTTGCAGAACACCTGGCCAAGACTGGAGAACAACAAGAGGACGAAGGAGGGAAAAAAATGAATGTTGAAACGGGCTGTCGATCTTAGCATAGATGGAATTGGATTAAAACATACCGAAGATACACTACCGTTCAAAAGTTTGGGGTCACTTAGAAATGTCCTTATTTTTGAAAGAAAAGCAAAAAAATGTGTCCATTAAAAACATCAAATTGATCAGGAATACAGTGTAGACATTGTTAATGTTGTAAATGACTATTGTAGCTGGAAACGGCAGATTTTTTAATGGAATATCTACATAGGCGTACAGAGGCCCATTATCAGCAACCATCACTCCTGTGTTCCAATGGCACGTTGTGTTAGCTAATCCAAGTTRATCATTTTAAAAGGCTAATTGATCATTAGAAAACCCTTTTGCAATTATTTTAGCAAAGCTGAAAACTGTTGTTCTGATTAAAGAAGGAAGGCACGACACACACAGAGGACAACGGCACAACAGCAGAAACAGAGGCACACAAACAAACCAGAACAGACGGCACAGACACCACACAGAGCACAGACACACACAGAGACAGAGACAGAACACACACAGCAGGACAGAGGCACAGACACAAACAGAGAGCAGAGGCACAGACCACAAACCCAGATACAGAGGCACAGACACAACAGACGACAGAGCACAGAACACCCAACAGAGACAGAGGCACAGACACGAAACAGAGGCACAGACACAACAGACGAGTACAGACCACACGAACACGAGGCAAGACACAACAACAGAGACACGAGGCACAGACACAAACAGAGGCACAGCACAACAGAGCACAGACATCACACAGAGACCAGAGGGCACAGACAGGCAGAAAACAGATCACAGATATCCAGGCACGGACAGGGACACAGACGTGGCCTCCATACCAGTCCCCTCTGGACTCCAGCCTTAATCCTCAACCAAAAGTAGTTCCATTCTATCCTTTTTCTCCTTCATTCCTTTAGAATCACCATAATGCATTGAAAAGTTGGATAAAAGAGAGACAGATGAGATAGATATTTAGTTTGTTATGTTGCATTTTTGTGGGTATTCCCACATACCCTCATATGGTATAATAGTTTGCGTGTGTGGACTCACAAAACTATCCCCCACACGGTTGGGATTAGGCACCATGTGTTTTGCTACAGAAACCCCGCATCTGTAACTGCTCGTTGTTATGCCAAAAGTCAGCGAATACAAACGGAGGTTGGCTTAAGCACCATAATAACAGATCTCTACAACACAGGCTAGGTTTTCTATGTGTTAGACACTTCAAATATAAACTGTGTTCCAGCCTTGATGTTTGATGTCAAAAAAGCAGCTTCCAGACCTCCCAGCTCAAGGGAGCAAGACCAAGTGGTTGAGACATGAATATATTTACACCGTATTTCCAAAATATTCAGCAACTCAGAAATGCTGCATCGCTGACCCATACCTGTACTCTAACGGATCCCCTCCTGAACACTAAGACTGTTCTTCTGAATGCAGCATCCATATTCTCCAGGATTGGTGGTTATGTGTCTTCTGCATCTGTCTCATTCTCTTCACTTTCCCGAAGTGTCTGCAGCGGTTCCAGAGCTTTGTTGAAGATGCTCCCTCATCAAGACCCTAGGAAGAGGCGTCGGCCGAACGTTACTGCAGTTACACTACGTGCACTCTGGCTCAAGTATTAATTCATCATTAGAATGGTGGTTTGTGCCCTCTGAATGCTAGATTGAGCTGACAGCGTGGTAATCAGACCTTATACCACGGTATGACAAAGATTTATAAGCACCGCGGGGTTTCTGTTGATAGATGCCAATACCACGGCTAAGGGCTGTTGTACAGGCACTCCGTGGGTGGCCGTCGTGGAATGAACATTCCTTATGCGTGGCTATATTGCCTTTGCTTATTGTAAACTGCGTTTACCGATGTAGATTCTACAGTTGAAAAAATTTGCATTTTCGGTTTCATACTTGTGGAATACACAGCTTTTCAGCCAATCAGTATTCAGGACTTCGACCACCAGGGTTATTAATAAAGGAAAACGCCCTGAAAACGATCAGTACTTCCCCATTGATATTTAGACAGAGCCTCCTGAAAAAAGAGCGCGCTGGAGGACATGCTGCATTTTATGCTCTAACAAAAACTCTGCTACTTTGTGTGTTTTTTCACGTTGTTTTTGTAACTTACTTTTGTACATAATGCTGCTGCTACTGTTTTTATTGACCGAAAGAAGCCTTCTGGATATCAGAACAGCGGATTACCTCACCTTGCAACTGGACAAAGATTTTTTCTTTAATGAGTCGGACGCAAAGTTTCCCGAGACCAGGTCCAACATCCCTATCAAATCGCGTGAGAAAAGACAGAAATACAGGAGGTGAAATCGGAGTGCTTCGTAAAAATGTCAGTCGGCGAGGTGTGTAACCGTCTCTACATTCGCTCTATTGAGCCAACGTGCAATCACTGGAAATCTCGTTGAGACCTATCTACCAACGGGACATTAAAACTGTATATCTTATTGTCTCCACCTAGTCATGTCTGAAATGCCGACACGGATAATTCAGTGGCTGGTCTTGTCCGGTGCATCTATCAGCGACGAACAGTACGTCTGGTCAAGAGGGGGGTGTTTGTCTAGTTTGTCAATACAGCTGGCTGCACGAGTTAATTTAAGGAGGTCTCGAGAATTGCTCGCCTTGAGTTAGCAGTACCTCATGCTAACTGTTAGACGCATACTAATCTTACACAAGAGAGTGTTCAATATATTTTTTGTACCTTTATCCATTTACACACACAACTGATGCTCACTAGACACACTTCACAAGCTGTTATAAGGCCATAAGCAAACAAGAAAATGCTCTCCAGAAAGCAGAGTTCTAGTGTCTGCGGGACTTTTTACCGTCAATTTCAAACCCCAGCATGTTCACATGTTGCAGACCAGTGGAAAAGATATAATTCCTAGGGGACCACCTTTACTCCACCACACAGAGATGCAAACAAAAGCTCTCCTCGTTTCTCCATTTTGGCAATCTGACATTAATTCTAATCCTCCTGACTTCCTGCTTACAAGCAAAAAACTCAAAGCAAGGATACCAGATGACTCACCCCAATACGGAAGTGGTCAGATAGACGTGCTGTTCTACGCTAAGGACTGTTGTGCTAGAACAGACTGGAATATGTCCGGGATTCATCCAATGGCATTGAGAGTAGTCCACAGGAAACATCAGCAAGTGCAGTTCGATGTCGTCCCCACAGTGGACCGTACATACATATTCCCACAAACCAAAGCCATGGATTACAGGAACACGACATCGAGCTACAAGGCAAGACCTGCCGCTTTCAAGGTGAGCGGAACACTAATCTGGAACCTTTAAGACAATGCCCTCAGACGAAACCATCAGCAACAGTGCAAAGCATTCAATACAGGATAAGATTGATCGTTTACTACCACGGCTCTGATGCTGTCGGATGTGGCAGCGCTTGCAGAATTATATACGGACTACAAAGGGAAAACCCCAGTCGCGAGCTGACCCAGTTTGGACGCCGCAGCCCTACCAGATTGACTAAATGCCTTTTATGCTCTCTTCGAGGCAAGCAACACTGAGGCATGCAGTCCTCATACCCGATGGAGCGAAGACCTCTTAAATAGAGTCAACATTCACAAGCCCGGTGACCAGAGGATCTACCCAGGAGCGTTGTACTCAGAGAGCATGGGTGGACCAACTGGCAACAGAGTCTTCACTGACATTTTCAACCTTTCCCTGACCGAGTCTGTAATACCTATATGTTTCAAGCAGACACCACTAGTCCTGTGCCAAGAAAGCGAAGGTAACCTGCCCTAAAATGACTCCGACCCGTAGCACTCACGTCGTAGCCATGTTGAAAAGTGCTTGAAAGGCTGCGTCCATGGCTCACATCAACACCTTCAAATTCCGCGAAACCTAGGACCCAACTCAATTGCATACCGCCCCAAACAATCCAGGTAATACGATAAATCTTCAAATCGCACATCACACTCCATTTCCCACCTGACGAAAGGGGAACACCTAATTGAAGAACATGATGTTCATTGACTACACGCATCGTTCAACCAAGCTTCATTCTAAGCTCTAAGGTTCATGGACTAAAACCTACCTCTTTGCAATGGATCTGACTATCCTGGACGGGCCGCGTGCCGCCATTGTGGGGGTAGGGGTAAGGAGTAGCAACAACAGCATTTGCCACGCTGATCCTCACTAGGGGCCCCCGTCAGGGTGGCTGCTTAGTCACCCTACTGTACTCCCTGTTCACCCAAGGACTGTGCTGGCCAGGCAACAACTCCAACACCAAGTTTTGCTGACGAACACGAACAGTGTAGGCCTAGTCACACGACCACAAATGAGAGCCCATACGGAGTGGAGGTCAGAGACTTTGTTACAGTTGTATGGTGCCAGGACAACAAACCTCTCCCTCAACTCGTGAGCAACACAAATTGAGCATGATCGTGACTACAGGAGGAAGGGACAAACAGCCGCCCATTAACATCGACGGGGCGTTAGTAGGATAGAGCGTGATCGGAGAGCTTCAAGTTCCTTGGTGTCACATCACCAACAAACTATCTGGTCAAACACACCAAGACAAGTTGTGAAGGGGCCGACAACAACTTTCCCCCTCATGGATATTTGGCATCGGTTCCCGAGATCCTCAAAAAGTTCTTTTACAGCGGCACCATACTAGAGCACTTTCCCCTACCGGTTGCATCACCGCTGGTTATGGCAACTGCTCGGAATCCGACATTAAGAGCTACAGAGGTAGTTGGCGTAGGCCCGTTACATCACTGGGGCCAAGTTCCCTGAATATCCAGAAACCTATATACTAGGCAGGTGTCAGAGGAAGTCCCAAAAAAATTGTTAGGAACTCCAATCCACCCAAGTCTAATGTTCTCTCTGCTACCGTTCGGAAGCTGTACGGGAGCACCAGTGTAGAACGCCGCTGTAGACGAGAAGCACGGTAAGTGATGTGAACCTTACCATGCAGCAACGGACATGATACAGCAGGACAGTGTCTGGACAATCGAACACATATTGACCATTAATGTTGACACGCGGGAACCAACATGGAGCAGAGCCAGACAGTTATAGACGGCAACAACAAAGGGAACGGAGTCCAGGTTGAGCTCCAATGAGTGATGTACGCGTAATGATCGGTATAGGTGTAGCGTAATTGAAGGCAGCCCTGGCGCCTCGAGTGCAGAGAGGCGGAGAGCGAGAGTGCGTGACACAAAGTCTACGGTTCAAAAGGCCGCTAACAGCTTCTACCCCCAGCCAAATGAAGACTGCTTGAACAATAATAAAATGGGCACCAGCATATTAACAGTTTGATTTTACAATTTCTGCTACTCGCTCTGTTTATTTCTATGACATAGTCACTTACCCCCTACCTAATGTACAATACCTCGACTAACCCTGTACTCGACATTGACTGGTACGGTACCCCCTTGTATATAACAATAGCCTCTAGTATTGTTTATTTTATGTGTCTGTACTTTTTATTTTATTTTATTACTTTAGTTTTATTTATAAATATTTTCTTAACTCTATTACGATGAACTGCATATGTTGGTTAAAGGGCTGGTAAGTAAAGCATTTTCACAGTCAAGGTCTCACCTGTTGTTATTCGGCGCATGTGACAAATAAAATTGGGATTTGGTTAAAGGCCTCTGTTCTGAGTGCCAAAAGCATAGCCATCCTGGATTCCTTGTGCTTATTTCATATAGGGGCCCATACAGGGGTTGCAGCAAGCTGAGAGAAGAGCAAGAAACTAAGTGATGAAGTGATGTTTATTAATTAGTTGCCACATAAAAGCTATAGTACATTAGCTGTATAACTTGCCGTCTTCCCCACACCCGTTTCGTGACCAGTTGACTGACCCGTAACACGGATTATTTGAACACTGCTGGACACAGGCCAATACCCCTGACCTCACCTCCCACACAGCATGGACGACAACGATCTGGAGTGAGGATAGTGACCATAGGACAGAGCAACATGCACACACACATGCAGGCATGCAAGTAAACGCCGGAATGCACACCACACCCAAAACACACAAACACACACACAACAACTTCTCTGTAAACATGGCAATCCACCTAGCTCGCTCTTGAGAAAATTGCTTGTCCTAGTTGATTATCTTGAATGTTATAAACCAATCCGTGTGTTTGTCATGTAGAATGAGAGCTGCTCCTGACTAGGATCCAGTCTGCAGGGAACTCCTGCCTGCAAGAGAGGATCTTGTCTGAAGAAGCAGCGTGAGTCTTCAAAATCCGCTACGCAATTTGATACACTGAAACCCCATCGCCAGCCACACACAACGCACCATCAACAATGTGATGAGAGGTTTATAGAAGTTATCATTGTCCCCCATATGCAAAACCATCCTAGAAACAATGTCAATGAGAGCCTTCCTTTCCCCTTGAACAGCTTCATCTGAAATGTGGTCTGGGCTATTACTGTTTAATACGGTTAACCTGCCCACGGTATGCAAAGATTCATCTCTGTAGTTAGAAGAAGGCCGTGTATGTGTGTGATTGTCGTCATGTGTTTGTGTTGTGTGTGTGTGTGTGTGCTGTGTGTGTGTGTGTGTGTGTGTTGTGTGTGATGTGTGTGTTGTGTGTGTGTGGTGTGTGTGGTGTGTGCTGGTGTGTTGTGTGTGATGTGTGTGTGTTGAGCGTGAGTATCTATCTGTTCATGCTGTGTGTTCGTGTGTGTATCTTGTGTGTATTATTGTGATGCCTGAGAGTTGAGGTCAACATCACCTTACTGGCATAATGTGTGAAACTGGGGCAGATGGCAGCACGGACACAACACACTTGCGGTTCATGACCTCTGTGACAAGAAGCCATGTGGGACTTGGACGGTTGTGGATAGGAAGTCCAAGTCTTAGATGTCACCTTACACAGAGAGACCAACTAGAGCGGGTCCACTGATACCTGCACTATGCACAGATGTTCCCTCTGTGATTTGTCCTCTGACGTGGCCACACGTGAGAGTGGTTTGGGGGGCAGAGGACAGGTGGGGGAAACCGAGAGAGCTGCGGGGGGGGGGGTATGAGGAACTATTGCTATGTCTCTATCAGTGAGGTTACACGGCTACACAGGTTGTCGGTGCGTTGGTGGACAATTGTGCACCAGCTCGGCAGCAGCCAGGACAAGACAGCATATATTTAGACAAGCATGCAACACGAACACAAATACATGGTGCTAGTGGAGAGGAGGTTGTTGTGACTCTTTTGTTAATGGGCATCACAACTGAGTCTTCGGGTGAAGCAAAGCTTGCTGAAAGCGTGATGTGTATCATGATAACACTAAGTGATATGCGGCTCAGTATGAGAGGGTAGTATACCAATCGTTGAAACGTAACAAGAGATGATAACCGAGGACAGTGGATAGCTCCACCTGGATTTACTCCAATGGCATGATAGTAAATTCAATCACATAAAGATCATGCCATATTATAAAACATGTTTCGGCTCAGGAGTTATTAAATACATATATTGATTTGAAGTGTACATTTTCTATGTATCAACTTAGTTTGCTGTTTCCTTAGTGACCAGGTGAAGTTTGGCCTCCGCTTGAGGAAAGTGACAGAGCCTTATCCTGATATGTGAGTCACATATTCTTTCTTGTGTTACATGTTGGATTTCATGATTTTGTATTCATAATTGGTGATGTACATAGAATGTACAAATAGATGGCTATTTGGCATGGGAGATGTATGATTTATTGATAGGATATTATGAGGGTGTGATGTTGTTGATGATTCTTTCGTAATTTTTCAGCAGAGCTCAGTCGGAAGACGATTGGAGACGGTCCTTCAGAAAGAGGACACTGAAGTCACCGTAAGATTTTGCTCTCCTTCCGACAAGTTAAACTTTGGGTAGCAGTACGTCAAACAAACATTATCGCAAGCATTAGTATCAAATCTACTGTCTGTGTGTATGGCCGTGGACTGACGTTCCCACATAAGAGCAAGTTAACAGGCGAACAATGATGAAAAAACCCTGAATCCAATAACAGAAAACACTAGCTTTCCAACCCTCCCATTGTACGAATAGGGATTCTCTGTCACATCATAGTTCTCAGAACTAATGGCTCCATAGAGAGATTAACATCTTCGTCATTCCGTTTCAGGAGCGCTGGTTGGAATTGTGTGAGGAAGCTCTGCCAGCTGAGGTAGGCCAGCAACCACCCATTGTAAAAACACTAATTCAGCAGGTGATGGTGTGACCGGGCGACAAGCCTGATCGAGAAGCTGTGGAGAGGTGTGTTGAATCGCGATTGAATAATACCTTATTGACATATTGAATTATCTGATAAAGAACTAAATAATAGTTGATCACTGATTATTTATTGTTATGGGTATGCTACAAACAATAATTGACCCGGCCCTGCTCCAAATCTTGTCCCTTAATAAGAGCCAAATTAACTGAACCATGTCAGTTTATATTTACTGTGAAAGCAAGCATCCCACGTGGAAAGGAATCTGATTATACTGTTGATGAGCAGAGGAGTGCATGGGGGGGGTATTATTTGTGCTACACAAGATTATTTTTTTAATGAATTTTCAGAAAATGTCCATAATATATCTGCAGTATAGTGGAATGATGGTGTTTTCAAAGTATTTCGACCCGCAGTGTTGCGTTTGCCAGTGATATTCTTCCTGTTGGTCAAATAATTGGGAAAGGCGTGTTGAGTAGCGGTGTGGTTGGCTGCGTTTGTCTAGTGGAAAATCGTGTCAAGCGTGGGCGCAATGTAGAATCGCTCTGCATTTCCCGCTTATTGCAATGTAGGGAAATCGTTGTTACATGCGCGGTGAGGTAGAGGAGTGCGAGAGTGTTGAATAACCACAGGTGTTATTTTCAGCCTGTTTGAAGTGGTGACCGAGAGGAAGTAAAAAGGCTCGATGCGAGTGTGTGAGTGAAATGGAGTGCGGGGGAGGGGGAGATTTATTGGAACTCACCAAGTGCTGTTGCAATTCACGTAGGTGAGTGAGAGGTGGTCTTGAGAATTAGTGATGTGCTGAACGACTAACTATTAGCCGATTTTGATCTTTCTTTTTTCCAGGAGCTTAACCATTTAAGAAGTGCCATCTGCTGGTGTAAGTAGCAATAACAGAACGCCAGAAAAAATCTTCTGAACAATCAAGTTGTAACGCAAGTATGAGATAATCCTTCATACTTCAGCTTGCCTATTTGCATTGATGTGGATAGTGGTTGTCTAATGTTTCTGGCTTGCTGTAGGGGGTAAAGTGAGGAAGAGTGGGTTTATCAAGCCCTTCCACAGCCTCCTGCCTGCCAATCAGGCTCATTCTGGTCCCACCCTGGGAGGACACAGACTCACCTTGGCCCCAGCTCCAGCCTGCGGCCGATCCACCCAACAGCCCAAAAGGTTCACGTGCGAGGGTAAGGGAAGATGGCCACACACAGATGTCAGGATGTTTACCAGCAGTTCATATTTCAATCTGTCATGACAACGGATTTGGTTCTGGGTGCTGAGTTAATGTATACAGTGAATTCAGAAAGTATTCACACCTCTTGCTTTTTCCACATCTTTGGAGTGTTACAGCTCTGAATTAAAAGTACTTCATTGAGATGTGTGATGTCATGATCTAACACAACACCGCGTAAGTCAAAGTGAAATAATGGATTTTAGAAATGTTTACAGGAGATGAATAAAAAAAATGTTGAACTGAAATGTATTGAGTCAAATAAATATTCAACCTTTTGTTATGGCAAGCTATTAAGTTCAGGAAAGTAAAGATGTACTTAACAAGTCACATCGTATTCATGGGACTCAACTCTGTTACAAATTAATAGTGGTTAACATATTTTTAAAATGACTACCACATTCTGTACCCCCACATACAATTATTGTAAGGCCCTTAAGTCGAACGCAGGTTGAATTTTTAAGCACATATTCAACCACAAAGACTGCGGAGGTTATCCACATGTTCAAAAGAAGGGCACATCTGGTAGATGGGTAAAAGAAAAAAAAGAGACAATTGAATATCCCTTTGAGGCATTGTGCAGTTTATTAATTACACATTTGTATGGTGTATCAAACCCAGTCACTACAAATACAGGCGCCTTCATAACATCGGGAGTAAGGAAACTGCTCTGGATTCACCATGAGGCCAATGGTGATTTAAAAGTTACAGAGTTTAATGCTGTGAAGGAGATAATTTTGAGGATAGGATCAACAACTATATGTAGTTACTCCACAATAATAACATAAACGACAGAGTTGAAAAGAAAGGACAGCCTGTACAGAATAAAAATTATTCCCCAAACATCATCCTGTTTGCAATAAGGCACTAAAAATAATACTGCAAAAAATGTGGCAAGAAATTAACATTTAGCGTATATGTTTGGGGCAAATCCAACACAAACATCATCACTGAGTACCACTCTTTCATAATTTTAAGCGATGGTGGTCGGCTTGCATACATGTATGGGATATGCTGAGATCATCTGGAAGGATGACCATTTTTTGGAATAAAAAGAAACAGGAATAGAGCTATTTTAACGATGTGAAATGCGACTAGGCTTAGTTAGCGGGTACGCGCTCAGGTAGCGTTTAATACAGTACGTCACTTGTCTGAGGACTTAAAGTAGGTTTCCCCTTGCTACTGGCAAGGGCCAGCGGCTTTTGTTGGAGCGATGGGTAACGCAGCTTTCGTGGAGCACTGTTGTTGATGTGTGCGAAGGTGCCCTGTTCCGCCCGTTCGGGCGAGGGGACGGTTTAAGTTATACTGTTACAGTTGATGCTGTTGACCCGGATTCATGGTTGCTGCGGAAAGGAGAGGTTGATAAGGGGGTGAGTGTAACGGATGTTGAATGGGCTACTAGTTAGGGTACGCGCTAAGTAGCGTTTCAATTCAGTACGTCACTTGCTCTGAGACTTAAGTAGGTTTCCCCTTGCTCTCGCAAGGGCCGCGGCTTTGCGGGCGATGAGGGTAAACGACGCTTCAGTGGGCGACTGTTGTTGATGTGTGCAGAAGGATTCCCTGGTTCGCGCACCGTCGGGGCGAGGGGACGGTCTAAATTCTACTTCATAGCACAGGTAAACCTGGAGGGATTTACCTTTTGGGGGGTCAGTCTGCTTGGCCAACAGACACTGGAGAGACCAAATTCACCTCTTTCAGACGGACAAATACTAAACACAAGGCAATATACACCTGGAGTTTCTTACCAAGACGACTGATTGGCCTGTTACAGTTTTGACTTAAATCGACTGTAAATTCTTTGCAAATCTTGAAAATGGTTTATTATCAATGATCACAACAATTTTGACAGCGCTTTTAAACCATTTTTTTAAAAGATAATGGAAAAACATTGTACAATTCAGGTGGTTTGCACACTTTAGAGACTTACCCAGAAGGACTGACATGCTGTAATCATGCAAAGATGATAATAAATATGTATTGACTCAGGGGTTCAATTACTTAATCTAAATCAAGATATGCTGTTTAGAGTTTATTGTTCTCCATTTCATTTAAAAAATACATATCACATTTTTTCTTCCACTTTAACATTACCAGTGTATTTTGTTCTGTGATCATTACAGAAAAAGTAACGGTTAAATCCAATTAATCCAGGCTTTGGAACACAACAGAAATGTGGAAAAAAGGGTGGTGTAATATTTATGAAGTCTGTTCGATGTCAGTAATTGGTATTGACATAACCAGAAATTACTGTTCCGTATTTGCCCTAGTGAGTTTAAATATATTCCATGTGCAGGTAGCCACGAGGTTAAAGCGTTAGGCCAGTAACTGACAAGGCTGCTGATTCGAATACTGGAGCTGGCCTTGAGCAAGGCATTAACCCTGAAATTGCTCCAGGGCGCTGTTGCCAATGGAAGGGGATACCATCAGTTGTACAACTGATGGCCTTCAACTGAAATGTGGTTCTCGCATTTAACCAACCCCTCTGAATCAGAGAGGTGCGGGAGGTGCCATAATCGCATCCGAGGTCTTTCAGCGCCCGAGGAACGTGGGTTAACTGCCTTGCTCAAGGGCCTGAACGAAGATTTTACCGTTGTCAGCTCAGGGGATCGATTCAGCAACCTTTCTGGTTAACTGCCCAATGCCCTAACCACTAAGTTGACCCCTGGCCATGACCCCACTCCCTGCGGTGCCCTCAGGGAAGTTGAGATATGCAAAAAAAACATTTAACCATTTCCCTGCACACACGGATTTATAAACAGGACAAATATAGCACCCACCAATATTCTTTAATGATCATAATATTGAGAGCTTCGGGGGACGAAAATGATTCTATTCTGCATTTTTGTTTCTACTAAATAGTACTCTAAAATATTCCAATTTCATGTTGTTAAGTATCAAAAGGACTACTAGAACAAAAATTGCTGACCCATTCCAACCAATGAGGGTTTGGAACTTTTAAAGCCATTATCTTAAGAAATCATTGCAGGATAGCACCAGATAGTCCCAAGTCTCATATGTTAAATTATACACACTACCGTTCAAAAGTTTGGGGTCACTATAGAAATGTCTTGTTTTTGAAAGAAAAGCAAATTTCTTGATCCATTAAAATGACATCTTTAATAGTTAATGTTGTAAATTCACTATTGTAGTGGAAACGGAAAGTCTTTATTGGCCAGTATGGGAGACTATGGCTCTTTCTTTGCAACTCTGCCTAGAAGGCCAGCTTCCCGGAGTCGCCTCTCAATAAGTAGACATGCACGAGTTTCAGAAGAAAGTTCTTTATTTCTGACCATTTTGAGCCTGTATCGAACCCACAATGCTGATGTCCAGTACTCAACTAGTCTTTAAAGAACGGCCAGTTTTATG